>NC_142088.1:4906229-5057622 GCF_054644295.1 Miniopterus natalensis | reverse complement strand
TGGGCTCCCCTGGGCTCCCCTCGCCACTCCGCCACCTGTGAAATCGCTTTGCTGGCCTAGTGCGGGAGAAACGGTTCCTTGCTGACGTTTCAGTTTGTCCGTAGCCATCTGTTTATTGCACGTGTTGATTCTCTGTCCTCTAAGTGACTGTTCAGGTGCATTTCCTTTGGGGTCGTCTGTCATATTTTGTAAATAGGCTGGTGTTCTGTGTATCAGATATATGAACCCTTGGACGTGTGCACTGAAAGTATTTTCCTACATTCTTTTAATCTTACTGTATTTTTAGCATTTAAACTTATTAAGTCCCTGTCTACTTACGTTTCTTAAATACTTTTCTTTGCTTGGCTCAGATATTTGGTCTGTCATACAAATTTATAAATTACTTCATCCAGTTTCAGTGGGATTACAAATTGCAAGTGCACTTTTGCAATAATTTCACAAGGATTGACATTTTCAAATAGCTATATCTCCTGATTGGAGGCACCTTCTACATCTCCATTGATTTAGATCTTGTTTAATTTTCTTCAGTAAGACATTATAGTCATTTTCATAGAGGCTCATAACTTTTAGATGTTTATAAATATATGTGTGTGTATTTACTACTGTGTTTGAAGTCCTATTTTATTTCTTTTCAGTATATATCTTTGTTGCTGTAAGTCAAACCTCTTAGTTTTATGTGCCTGTTTTTGTGTGTGTGTGTTTTATTCATGCTCCTTAGCAAATTTTTTTTTCTAGTACTCAGAGAATTTAGTTAGGTCCCTATTGTTTCTTCACATATAATCATATACCATACAATGTTGTATCTTATTTTAATATTTATACCAATAAATTTATTTTCTTGTCCTATTATGTTAGCTAAAACATATATATATAAATTGTGGTAACAGCAGGCACCACTGTTTTTGTATCTGAATGGCCTCCTCATCATTTCAGTGTTTACTGTAGCATTTGCTATTTGGGGAGACTTGATATTGTGTCAGCTTCCGTCTGTTTCACATAGTTTTTCTAAAAATAGCTGCTAGGTGTTTCCAAATTTCTTTTAAATTAATTTATGGATATAATTAAATGCTTTTTCTGCTTTTGCTTGTTGCAATAAACTACATAAAGAGGTTTTCTAATATTGGTCCATCCCTTGACACTATTTCCCTGTTTTTCTTCCTCTTTTTCAAAATAGCCTCTAGCTGCAAAATTTATTTTCTCTTTTACTCAGCAGAGTGTTTTCTCTTTTCTTTCATAAAATCTTTGGGCCTTTCTTTTTTTTCACATGCCCGTTTAGCTTCTACCAATTATAACTTTCTGAGACTTCTTTTGTGGCCAAGATTATGATGTATTGATACATGTTTCAAAAGTATTGGGGAAAATTGTGTGTTCCCTGTTTTTAGGACATAAAATTAAGAAATATGTCTTTCTTGCTAATTTCTCCAGAGCCTGTATGATCATTTTTGCCTATGTGTAAATACTCAAACACTCAAGGTGAATGTTTTTCAATATCCATAAGATTTGTCCCGTTATTTGTCTTTTGAGTTTTCTGTGACATGGGTATGAGCCTCATTTTCGTCTGTTGTGTTGCTGACGTGTGCATGCTGTAGCTTGTCTGTCTTTGATTTTAACAACTTTGTGGCACTTTGTCTTCCTTGTGTTTCTTGTTGAATTCCGATTCTGATCCTGTGCCTTCCAATATCACCATTGTTTCATTTACATTTAGTGTTTTAAATAATATACTTTTATACTTTTTATCCTGTTTTAACTTTTATGCTCTTTATTGTTTTCTTTTGTCTAAAAATGCAAATTGTGTTTTCTTGTAATTTTATTTTTTACTGCTTTTTTTTTTTGCCTTTTCCCATTTGCTTTATTTTTTATTCTATTGTTGACAGTATTACAGATGTCCCTCAATTTTCACCCTGTTTACCCCCTCCTAGGCCTTCACCACACAATTGTCTGTGTCCATTGGTTATGAATATATGCATATAAGTTCTTTGGTTAATCTCTTCCTGCCGCCCCTCCCTCCTTCCCTCTGAGATTCTTCAGCCTGTTGTCCTATAGATTTTGGATGAAATCCCTTATTTGCCCCCCTGCCATTCTTGTTGTCATTGTGAAACCATATTTTAAATTATAATTGTAGTGGCATTTTTAATAAGACAGAGAGACAAATGCTTTTCTTCAATCTGCTATCTTTTTTTAATTGAATTTATTGGGGTGACATTAGTTTCAAGTGTACAATTCAGCAAAACATCATCTGCACACTGCATCAATCTTTATCTTTAACAAAAAAAATTTTAAACAGAATTTGACGCAGTCATGTGACATTATTATTCCCTAATGCGTGTTGGATACTGGGAAGTAGATAATTCTCTTCTGGTTTGAAGAACAAATTTCTGAGTCTTCATAATGTTTAGGAATACGAGATGTTAATTAAAACATTATTATCAGAGCGATAAAATGACCAACTAAGAAGCAGAATTACAGATGGGTTCACAACTACTGTCACAGGAAACAGCAGCCACTTCTGAAATTCAGATGCTTAAAAAGATTCATTATATACAAAAATAGCACAGACAGATATATGTTAACACAAAGCAGAAGTCCCAGGAAAAAAAATTGATATTCTTGTGAAATTTCAGGTTATACCACATCGTTCTTAAACCACATCTTATCATTTATGAACTAGTTTTATAATTCAGGGTGGTATTTCTCTTAACTGATGTCCGTCAGTGAGGGGACACTTTGTATTTATTGTTCTGAGATCACTTTTCTCTTAGATGTTAATGAAGATGCATTTTTAAGGTTAAATTCTATTGTTATTTCATTGTTTTTTATTCCTCCGTGGATGACCTGTTTACTCCATCTCATTGTTGTACAAATTCAATTTTTTTTCTTGTTTTAATTCCCATTTCCCCACTCCCTCCTCTTTGACAACCATCAGCTTGCTGTTCTCTGTGTCTATGGGTCTGTTTTGTTTGTTTGTTTATTTATTTATTTATTTATTCCTTCATTCATTTATTTTATTCTACATATAAGTGAGATAAAAAGGTATTTGTTTTTCTCTTTCTGACTTAATTCACTTAGCGTAGTACCCTCTAGGCCTCTCCATGTTTTCTCAAAAGGCAAGATTTCAGTCTTTTTCATTGCTAAGTCGTATTCCAATTCATGAGCATGGTATATCCTTCCATGTATTTGTATCGTCTTCAGTTTCTTTCATCAATGTCTTATGGTTTTCAGAGTAAAGGTATTTTACCTCTTTGGTTTTATTTATCCCTAGGTATTTTATACTTTTGATGCAATTGTAATGGGATTGTTTTCTTAATTTCTTCTTATAATCATTTGTTATTGGTATATAGAAATACAACAGAATTCTCTATATTAATTCTGTATCCTGCAACTTTACTGACATCATTTGTTAGTTCTAATAATTTTTTGATGGCGTTTTTAGGGTTTTCTAATATAATATCATGTCACCTGCCAATAACTAGAGATTTATTTCTGCCTTTCCAATTTACATGCTGTTTATTTCTTTGTCTTGTATGATTGTTGTGGCTAGAACTTCCAATACTATGTTGAATAGAAGTGAAATTTTTCATAAAAAAAAAAAGTCCAGACATGTTGAGGAGAAAATATGTTTACAATGGCCTTGATTGGGACAATCTGGACTTTTCAATAATATGTATGCCTTTCTGATCCGCCATGATTTCTTCTATTATATCTTTTTTATTGTATCAGTTCCATTTATTCTGGGCTATGCATGTTGATTCTTCACATATATCTTTATATCCTTCCCAAAGAAAGTGTCACAGCCTCCACAAGCATCTCAAAATCATGGTATCCATTCTCCCTAGGATATCTGCAGAAGACCAGAAAATAGACTACAATGCTCTCAGGAAAATTGCACACAAGCACTTCATACAACATAAGGTTGACATTTCAGATGCAATAAAAAAAGTGTTTCCTTTCCTTGAGATTCTTCGTGACCGTGGATTCATCACAGACAAGATCTATAAAGTAAGTGAGGCTTACTTTGTCACAAGCTGGTAAAGCAGCCCCAAATTACTTATGTTTTCATAGTTTGGAATCAAATGTCAGGGAACAATGAGGCAACTGAGGAGTCTCCTCTGTGTGGGGACCTTCTTGAGTACTGCTGTTAAGTGTTCCTATAAGGTCAAAAGGGAAAAGAGAAGCAGGCATTCCTGGGGACAGTCCTGCTCCTAACTGAAGGAATAGGGCTCCATGGTGCCCACTGAAGTTGGGGTGAATAGCATTGAAATTAGGCTGGATCTGAAGCTGGGGGCTCCACTGATGTTTAATGCCATGTAGGAATTATGTATACAATATAGCATGAACTGGGAATTAAAGTAATTTTATGAGTGAATGAATAGATGAATGGACTTGGGGTGCATTATGCTATAGGAAATACGCCGGTTAGCGAAAGACAAGTACTATATGACTTCACTCATATGTGGAATCTAATGAACAAACTGAACTACTAACAAGCAAATAGAGACAGACTTATGGAGAGAGCAGGTTGACGGCTGTCAACAGTAGAGCTGGAGGGGTGGAGCGATTGAGAGAAAAAAAGAGAGAAAGAAAGAACTCTTTGACACTGAAAACAGTGTGGTCATTGCAGGGGGTTATGGGTGGTTGGAAGGGGAAGAAGGTATGGGGAGGTAAATGATAATGGGGGGAAAATTAAAAATAATGATTTAATAAAATAATTTAGACAGCATTTCATTTGAATGCACATCAATTTAAATACTTAGATCTAAGATTAAAATCTACAGAGCATTAATGTCTTGTTAGGGTAAATTTGGAAGTAGCTGCTTGCTAGTCTCTCTCCAGTAGTTTTCAGTTTTCTTTTCTTTTGGTATTTCTGGAGTCTTGTAATTTAGGTTAATTTTAGCAAAAGACATAGGTGGACATACAGAGATGAAAGCCTTCTCTTTCCCCATGAATAGGCTTTCTTTATGGCAAAGTTCACAGAAGGGAGAGAATTACCACTTGGCTTCTTCGAGCCCTTCCAGGACAGGTCAGTCTTGGGGGAGGGACAAGGGTTGCCAGTTAGTAGAACAGCAGCTCATCACCACTAAGTCTCTTCCTAAAACATTTGGCCAGACTCTGAAAAGGCTACGCATCCCTTACCTGTGGACCTGGTTTTGTTCTTCACAATTGCTCTTTCTTCCATGTAATGCAAATGAGAGCGAGGAGATCAGATTCACAAATGGGTATTTTTAAGGAGGAGGGATTTAGGTGTTCGAGTTAGTCATACAAATATAGAGAAATTCTAAAACTTTACATGAGCAGGTACCTATGTTGGGAAATTGTGATGCATTAACAATAAAATCACTTTCTAGGGCTCTTCTGTAACTTGGATGTCTGTATTTATATTTTCCTCATTCGTTAATTTTTAAGAAGTCTCGCAAATCTTGGGAAAAGTCGTTACCTGTAGAAAAGGTGGTGTATGATGTTCTCGAAAAACTGGAGAAGACATTTAAGCTACCCCTTCTGGATACACTGTTCTGCAAGGTCATCATGAAGAGCTACCCTGATTTAAATGGCATTCGTGAAGGCTTCAGGAATGGTAATTGGGTTTATTACCTACCTTTGGATGCCCATGGCCTATTTTTTTTTTTTATGAATATATATCAAGTGTCTACCATGTGTCACACGATGCTGGCAGTAGAAATTTGTCAGTTGAGAAAAGAGACGTATCGTAAGCCTTCTCATAGCTTTTGGTATAAGGACCAGAATACAACACCCACCTGGAGGACAGCTTAACTAAGCATTTAAACTCACAGGGCAATCACAGTCATAGTCACAGTCACACCAGATTTACTTACAAGGACAGATGACAAGAAACACTGCATCCTACTAAGGCAACATCAGTGGCTCTTCTTTTATGGGACCCTCTGTAAGGGCCCACACACCAGTCCACCAAGCTGACCACAACCCACCTCAAGTGACAGCTTAGTTGTGAGTGCAGGACCTACCTGTCTTAGCAGCACCATGCCCAGGGGAGTCAATGTCTCATGGAACAACTTTGTAGTCATAACTTTCAGGGACCCCACAAAGGACAGCTGAGTTACAGAGGCCACCACAATGGCAGAAGGCCAATTATGGCTTCTAGTTTACACATAGTCCCTCTGAGTCCACATACAATTTTCAGGCACGGGTCATTTTTCACCCTAAACCCAGTGTTGGCCTCGTAATACAGAAGACAGACCACCTGCATCAAGTTTCCAGAGTTATGAGCAAGAAAGTTAACCCAGGTCAAATTGGCCTTAGTGAGGGATAATGGTTGTATGAGCTCTTTCTCCACAGAGGTGAAGCTAATATTAGTTAAATAACCTCAAAAACACTTGCTCAGCCAGAGACTGTTTTCCATACTACACAAAACTGTAGATTTGATTCACTACATTTTCCTAAGTTCACAATTTATTCTTTTTCATTGTAGCATGAATTTGTGGTTGAAACTGTCCCTCCCATTATTTTTGGATGGTTGTCCCTGGTTATATTTTGTCTCTCCAGTAATTTTTGTTTTGACTTGACTGGAAAAATTTCTATTCCAACACCATTTGGTATCAACCACAGTGTCCAAATAACGATGGAGAATTCATGAGAAAAATAACTATATGAGCTGAGGAAGGCAGATACTATGGGAAAATGTATAGAGTGCCAAAGGGTCCCACAGATCTGCAAAACAAGGACAAATTAGATTTCTCTCAATCAGAGAGTGAGAAGCAGATTGTGGGAGTTGGTTCAAAAGAATAAATTTGAGGCCTGCCCACTGTGGCTCAGTCGGTTGGAGCATTGTCCCACACACCAAAATGTGGTGGGTTTCACAGATCAGGGCACATACCCAGGTTTCGGGTTCTATCCCTGGTTGGATCCCTCTCTCTCTCTTTCTCTCTCCCCTTCCTTTCCTTTCTCTAAAAATTAAAAAAAATAAACCTGGAAAGATTTTGGAAATTTGGACATCCAAAGCTAAGGCATTCGATGTTTAGTTGCTGGGCATTACAGAGATAATACAGACTTCTAGGTTCATAAGGACAGGTTTATTGACCCAGGAGATTCACCTGCCGTCAGCCTGGGGGAAAAGTATACCCACCACCTTCGTAGTCTCCTCCTGCCTGGAGGCCCCTCAGATACCCACCCTGAGCTTCTTGGTTTATTTCCTCCCTTTGTTTCACTGGGTCACCTGCATGCAGATGCACTGATCTCCCCTTTTGGCAGCGTCCAGGGCCCCTGTCCCAGCCTCTTGGTACACCCTCCAGTGCCGCAATATTCACTCCCGCTTGCAGCGTCCAAGTGTCTTTCCCTTGTTCTGGGATCTGGGTCCCCCTGGGGGTGTTTCTAGTCTTTCCTGTGTCCTCTGGTGTCCCTTTGGGAAGTGCTCATCCTCCTGACCCAGTTCATTCCACCTTCTCTTCACCATTTATTTAAAGTTCTTGGGCTTTCCCTTTCATACACATAAACTTCTATAGGGCCTTCCTTCTCCCCCCAAAATTCCTGTTTCTTCCTTACTATTTGAACAGGTCAGAAAACTCATTCACTTTCATTATTTATTTGATATATGCTCTCCCAGACATCTGTAACTTTTTTAACATAAAAGGCAGGCTCTCAAGGTTTCCATGACTCCTTTATCCTGACGTTTGAGGGGCCCCTTTCTTTGCAGGAAGCATAAGGGCTCCCTTGTTGAGGGTCCTCTCTTCTGTCCCTGGGCTGATGGGGAACTTAACCACGAGGATGGGAACTCAATGAGCTTTGAGTGACCCAGCAGTAGAAATTTCTAAATGTGTAAATTTAAGATGATGTCCGTGGTCTCTGATGGAAATATCTAAGTGTCGTCTTCTCTCTCCCTTTTCTCAGTGATCATTGAGAAAATTTGTCAAGAAGCAAGAGATAGAGAAAGGAGTGCAAAGAACCTGAACACCCTGCTAAGCCTTGACCAAGGTGATTGCAACCAGATAAAAATCAATTCTGATCTGCTAAGAGGAAAGGAGAAGGGGAGGTGGGCCCTGAGTCCTCAGTGGAGTTTGGGGATCAGGGAAGAACTGTTGAGGAGCATGGAGAGGGCAGGGAGGGCTGTTCACATGAGAGTCTGACCAGGGGCTGATCCTGAAGGAGGAGCTGTGACGAGAGACCATAAACCCAATAACCAAGACAGAGAAACGGGAACCCAGTGTGTCAGGAAGCCAGATTTAAAGAGAATGCTGATGGTGAAGTAACTGGGATTTAGAGAGACCCCCTTAGGAGAAGATCAGTGTGAAGCTGTGAAGGGCTGAGAACTCTGGGTCCAGGTCATCGTCACAGAGCAGACCCCTAATGACGGCCGATTGAGGAACCGCTTTAATTGTCAGGGGTGCTGTTCAAGAGCAGAAACTTTCAAGGAGATGGGCAGTCCTGTAGGCGGAGAGGAGGGGAAGTGACAAGGTGTTGAGAAAGGGATGCGGGTATTTTGAGAGAGAGAAGGAAGAGAAATGAAAGACAGGAGAAAAGGGGTCAAGAACAATAAAAGCCACCACATTATTCAGAGCTCACTTCCTGAGCGTTTACTCCGGCAGCTGTGGCTTCCTGCTCACAGCTGGCCCTGGGCGTAGTGTCGCTCACTGTCTGCCCAAGTGCAGAAAAGGAGACTGAAATCTACAGAGACCATGTGTGTAGTTGGCTTGGGGGTCAGACGAGGAGGATGGCCCCAGGCATTCTGACCCCAGGGCCTGTGTTCTCACCCCTCTGCACATCTAGATGATCTCATGGCAGAGGCTGAAAGCTGAGACAGAAATAGGGACGTGTGCAGAGAGAAAGACACCGAAGGAGGAATACAGGAGCTGGAGGAGGGCACGGGAATCGGGCCCCGAATCCTGATGAAACGGCCAACAAGACAGAGGGAGCAGACCTGCGGAGGGAGAGTGGGGTGCAGGCCATGGGAAATCAGCTATGGCCACCAGGCAGGGGTAGCACTGGGGACAAAAACAGGTTCCCTGTGGCCGTGGGTGACAAGAGAAGCCACTGCCGGTTACCTAGTGGCTCGTGGGTGATCTCAGTGAGATGGCCTGAGGCTAGGGGTGCAGCTCTGTATGGACACCAGGAGGGAAGGGAGTCTTCAGCTCTTACTTTATAAGGATTTAAAAGGGATTAGGGGAGAGTGGCACGGCCCATTCTTCAATTTCTGATATAAACTTCTCATTTCTTCCCCCAGGAATTGCTAAAAACTTGTATGAAACATTGCCATGGCTGGCCCCGGATCCCTGGAGTGACAATGGTGTGTTCCTGTTGACTGTTGTGTGATCCTTTCCTGTTCTTGTCCCATCTGGCAGGTGCTGTGGTGGGAGTGATGCTGCTTTTTCCTACTGATCACACAGAATGGTCCGTCTGGGCTTCTGCAATTTCTCCAAGGACTTAGATAACAGATTCTTCATACACAGGGTGCCTGGGAGGTTGGTCCTCTCATTCTCAAATGCACTTGCTGCCAGCTGTTGACAGCTCTGGGACCCATTGCCCATGTGCTTGGCTCCATGGCTTTCTGAGGCCGTCTTACTTGAATCAGGCTGTGGCCTCAGCCATTTGACGTTGCATCTGGTGGCGGCCAGCAGGGGAGGGTTGGGGTGAGAAGAGTGCTGCAGGGCGGCCAAAGCTGCCCCCTGAACTTCACCACCTTCTGGATAGGACCTGGAGCAACCTGCAGGTGACACACTTCGGGCACAGACCGGGGGGACCTGAGTTAGATTAGCTTCTAGGTCTTCCTAGAGCTCTCATGAGGGGGTTTCCTGTCTGGGGGCTCCTTGGCCCCGCCCTGAGACACTAAGGGCTTTTTCTCCTCTGCACAGTGATCCAGAGTGAGGAACCCTCAGAATCCAGCAATGAAGAGAATCCCCCGCAAGCTTCCATCTCAGCATTGAAAAGGGGACCTGGTAAGGAGGTGGGAGCTCAAGGCTTGGGCTGCGGGAACCTGAATTAAGAGCTACTGTTTCCTGAGGCATCTATTCTGAGTTCCTTCTGTACCATAGATCCAGTTTACCCTGGAATCCCATTCTCTGCATTTATTTTCCTTGACCTTTTGGGATGTGCAAGGCAATAAGAAGTTATTATATTTATATTTTTTGAAGATAAGGCTATTGATTGATGGGTCCTATTAATCCACCTATGCACCCATCTATTGATTGTATAGTAGACATAGGCTGGCAAAGTAATGGATTTATTTTAAAACTAATTCTATGACTATAAAGTGTTGGATTTAGACAATTATTTCTGAAGAGAAGAGAAAGCTAAATATCTCTTGATTGGAAGGTCATGTTCCCATCTGATCACAAACTTTGAATAGTGTCAAGGGTCCATTCCTCCAGCTCTCTAGTGTCAGCAGAAATGGAGAAGGTATTTTGAAACCCAAAGTGTTGTTTTGGACAGAGTTCTTCAGCAAGTTCTGATACATGGAGTATCTTTTCAAAGGACCTTTGCAAATAGTGTCTTACTGTTTCCTTGAAAACAGCCCTGAGGAGTAAGCAGGACGGACATCATTGGCCTTGTTTCTAGGTGAGGAAACAGCCAAGTAAACGTTTCAGGGTCTCCCGAAAAGGCTCGTGGAGATACAGGGAAAGGCACGGCTACTGGCCTGGACTCTGTGCTATTTCCTCTGTAAAACTGGAGGTTGAAATGGTTATCAAAATGCTGCTTGCCTAATGCTATGGGCAGCCTTGTTTTATACAGTAGTTTCCATCCCCATCACACATTCCGTGGAACCCACGAAAGCCGAGCATTCTTTTGCTTCTAGATAATAGTGTCATTTTGTCACAGTCTTAACAAGGCCTCAGAAACGACTGATTCTGCCACTAAACTGTTAGGAAAAAAGATGTCAAATCAACTATTCTTAAGCCAGCACATATTTTTGATGGATGTCTGTGCTCCAGCATGTCACAGGTTTATACAGTGATGTCATACAAACCTTGGCACAACCTTCCCCATCAAAAGCTTAAGATCTAAACAGTATGTGATACCCGTTCCTGCCTCTGAGTATTTAACAGTATTTTTCAAAGTGCTATTGAGAAATAAAGGAAGACTCCGGGCCAATTCTGAAGTCCTACTTCTCAATTTAGTAGGATTTTCAGTTCCTTTAGAAAAAAGAAACAATAAACACCCTTATAAACTCAAGCCTTCTGCAGTGTGGGTCATCCTAAAATGTGTAAGTTCTGTGTATTTATTTGGTTTTCTCACCTCCGCCTGTTACTTTCTAGGTGCTGCGGATCTTAGAGAGACATCTACTTCGGAGAAAGGCAAGACGAGAAAACGTAAGACTAAAGTTTCATTTGCTTCTGTTGTGAGAAATGAGATTTAAATAGCAGGGCTTCAGCACCGCCGTTGTTACGTACAGCATTGTGGTGGACAGGACAATGGCTCCTCCAGGATGGCCGTGTCCTAATAGCTGGAACCCCTAATCTGTTATCTAGCATGGCAAGTGGACTTTGCATTTTGAATTAAACTAGGGGCCTTAGGATGGGGGAGATTATCCCGGATTACCTGGGTGGCCCCAATATACTCCCATAGCCCTTAAAAAGTGGAGAAGCCTTCTTGGCTGTGGAGAGAGGGAGAGGGGGCTGCGGAAGAACCGTCAGAGAGCTGCACGGCTGCTGGCTCCGGGGGCAGAGGAAGGGCATCGGGAGTGGGGCTGACCTCGAGAACCTGTAATCCGCACAGCGTTCACCTCTTCGTGTGTGATGTGAGATGGTAATTACAAGAAATTACCCCAACACTTTTTTATCCCGTGGATTGAAATGCCCTTTGGTGGTGCCTTTCCCTGCGTTCATGGGCCTGTGAATAGCAATCTACTCGGAGACACTCATCTGTTTATAATTCGGTACAAAATTGGCTTAATTAGAAAGCTTTAAAGTAAAATTTGCTTTTTTCACTCATTATGTTTTCTGTTGCAAAAAAGAAAAGATACATTGAAGACAAACAGAAAAGACGGATTTTCAGTTTGGTAATGCTGAACCTCTGTGGGTTTCGAATCTAATCAAGATGTTCTGAAACCTTCCGATTCCTTTGGGAATTTAAAAGTACAGTGAATTTACAGATTAGTTGGGGTAGAATTGAAACTTTTTTTAAAGGGGAATGGCCTATGCATTTATTCAAGTCACATTTTTTGTTCTTCAATAAAATTTTATAGTTTTTTTTATATAGATTGTGCACATTTTTACTTTTCCTGTCAGATTTGCTGAGATATAATTTATATACAATAGACTTCATCTCGTTAAAGGTTTAACTGAATATGTTTTAATAAATGTGGATAGTCATGTAAATGCCACCATGATCTTGACACAACAATTCCATCATCCACCAGTGTCCACTTCTTTCTCTCTTTGCACCCTCCGGCCTTGACCACAGTTGATCTGTTTTTATCACTTTTTCTCCCTGGAAATTCATGTAAATGAATTTATACAATGTGTAGTTTATTTGTATGTGTTCTTTTTCACTTAGCATAATGCTTTGAGACATTGATATTGCTGCCTGTGTCAGTAGTTCCTTCGTTTCTATCGCTGAGAAGTATTCCACTTATGACTAAGCAGACTGTCTATTCACCTGTTCGTAGGCATTGAACTATTTCCAGGTTGAAGCTATTACAAAGAAACTACGAGGAACACATTCATACAAATATATGGGCGGACATATTTTTAATTTCTCTTGGATAAATATCTAGAAGAATTACTACTGGGTCATATGAATTGAACATAAGTGCATGGTCGACACTTTGTGAATCTGCTAAGGTTTTTCAAAGTGGTCATACTATTTTACAATCCTACTAACAATGCATGAAACTTCCAGTTGCTCTGCATACTCACCAGTACTTGGTATTGTTAGTTGTGTTTTTTTTTTATTTTAGCCATTCTTAGTGGGTGTGTAATGGTTTTCCTCGTAGTTTTAATTTGCATTTCCCTTATAATTAAAGGTACTGAGGGCGTCTTTTCCTTCACTTGTCATCACCCACAGGTCTCATTTGGTGAAGTGTCAACATCTTTTGACCTTATTGAATTGGGTTCGCTCTGTTTTTCGGGTGAAAGTTATTTATATGTTCTGTATTCAAATCCTTTACTTGATTATGTCGTACGGTCTATGGCTGACCTTTTCATTTTCTTGGCACATCTGTTGAAGAACAAAAATTTTTAATATTTGATGAAGTCTAATTTAACAGGGTTTTTTTCCTTTTATAATCTGTGATTTGGGATTCTATTTAAGAAATCTTTGCCTAATTCAAGATCCTGCTTTCTTCAAGAAGTTTGATGGTTTAGCCCTTACATTTAGATCTGTGATCCAATTTAAGTTAATTTTTGCTTATGATGCTAGATAAGAACTTTTTTGGGGGGGTGGGATGTAGAGATATCCAAATATCCCAGCACCATCTGTTGAAATGACTATCCCTTCTACATTGAATTCACTTGTTTTCACATCCTTCCTGAGAGTCAGTTGGCCATATGAGTTGCATGACCATACGGGTGTATTTCTGAGCCGCTTCTTCTGTTCTATTTATCGATATGTTTACCCTTATGTCAATACTACACCATCTTCATTACTAGCTTTATAATTAGCCCCAAAATCAGGTTCGAAGGTCTACAATTTTGTTTCTCTTTTTCAAAATGGTTTTGGCTATGTTAGGCCCTGAGTGTATGGAGGCTTCTTCTATCTTTCAGTTTAGCCACTTTTAAGATCGCATCACTTTCCAACACGCCTGCTGCGCCCCAGCCACATGGCCATGTTCTAGGCCATCCAAGAGAGAAATGGAGGACAGCAGAACATATCTTCCCGCGAAGGCCTGTCCCCTTTGTGGGAAGCTTTCCTAGAGTTTCCTTCGTCCCACAACAATATTCTGCTCTCATCTCGCTCATCAAGCCTTAACCCGTTCGCCCTGCCAGCTGTTAGGGAAGTTATGAACTATGGTATTTTGTCTGGACTATGACATCTCCAAGAATGCAGATGTTAGTAAGAAAGAATTAAAAATGGGTTTCTGGAGCACGATATGAAGAATTGACTTCATTAACTCTTTAAAATGTGTTGAAAGTCCCTTTGGAACCTGTGTGACCAATATTTGTAGATGTTCTATGTCACTTTGAAGTGTGTACATTTGAACTCTTGGTTGGGCGCAGCTTCTCCCGTGTACATCCCCTTTATCCAGCACAGCTGTTTAAGTCTACTAGATCCATGGTCAATGAGGCTGTATTTGTTCCATCATGTCGTATAAAGATGTGTTAAGTTTTCCAAATGATTGAGTATTTGCCAACTCTCCATGTTCTGTTGTTTTACTTTAAAAACTTGGATGCTATTTATGGTTTTTATAACTTAGATAACTTCTTTTTTATCGTTCCTCTTTATCCGTATAAATGCTTTTTGCCTTCAAATCTCTTTTTCAGGATGCTAATATTGTTACACTAACTTTTATGTTTTTTCTCCTTTTTCTATACCCTCCTAGGCAGCTTTGTTTTATGTCTCTTGTAACGACGCTTAACTTTTTGTAATCTCCCCTGATAATCCTCATCTCTTAATAGTTATGTTTTATTTGTTACTTTTATTATGGTCCCTGATATATGTGGACTTATATATCTATATTATTCATAACCATTATTTTTGTGTGTTTGTGTGTCTCTTACCTACTTTCTGATTGATTGAGATAGAATTTTGTATTCTACCTTTTTTCTCTGCTGGTTTGGAAATTGGAGAAAAATTTCTTCTATTTCTTTTTTTAAAAATTAATCTTTATTGTTGAAAGTATTACATATGTACCCTTTCCCCCACATTAATCCCCTCCACCTGGCACCCACCCCACCCCCAAGCCAGGCCTCCACCACACTATTGTCTGTGTCCATGGGTTCTGCATATCGGCATAGAAGTTCTTTGATTAATCCCTGTGTAATTACTTTAACCATGCCCTAATCTCAACAGATGACAAGGGTCTTAGCATGGATTCCCTCAAGTTGAACATCCCATCCCCATCATTTAGTTATTATAGTTTAATATTTTATTATTTTTTCATTATAAATTTTGAAACTATTATCATTTTTCACCCTTTTATGCACTCATTGGTTCTCTTTGGTTTCATCTTTGGTCTAGCTGAGTAAATCCTTGGTTCTTTTAGTGCGGGTGTCTAAGTGGCAAACCTGCCAAGTGTTATATGTGCAAATCTGCCTTTATTTTGAAAGAATTTTTTTATTGATTCTCTAGAGAAAGGAAGAGAGAGAGGGAGATGTGAGAGAGAAACACCGATTGGTTGCCTCTCGTATGCGCCCTGACCAGCCAGGCACCGAACCAGCGACCTAATTGTGTGCACTGACTGGGAATCAAGCCTGAAACCTTTTGGTGTATGGGATGACACTCCAACCAACTGAGCCACACTGGCCAGGGCTCGAAAGAAATTTTTTATCAAGATTAAAAATTCTAGGTCAACGTTTATTTCTCTTCAGTAAACTAATATGATTACTGCATTGTCTTCTGGAATCTATTGTGTGACTGATGAATGTTCTCCTTGTATTTTAACTAGAATGCTTTGCTTGAGGATCTTTTCTTTCTTGCAAAAATCTCTTTTTCCAACTATATTGACTTGTGAAAATTTTAAGGCTACCAGAACCTTGGGAAATTTTACACTAATCATAGATTCACAATTAACATGTACTGTTCTTGCTGTATCACATTTCTCTCCATCTCTCCATGTCCCTATCCATCCACTAACCATCCTCAAGTTTGAAACATTTTAATGTTGCAGACAATAGTACACTTCCCTCCAAACACTTTAGACTGCATATCATTAACAAGACTCAATATTTGTATTTCCTTTTCTTCTGAGATGAAATTTGCAATGAGATGTACAAATATTAATTATGTCATTCTAGGAGTTCTGATTAAAGTATTCTCCTGTAAAAGCCAAATCTTTATCAAGGGACAGAACATGACCATCACCCTGGAACATAAGCAGCTGTCCTCTGAGGAAGAGACTTTACTATCCTGGGATGTTTAGAAGGAGGGAAATGTTCTCTGGTTTTATACTGGTCAGGAAACAAATGTGCCTTCTGACCTGGCGGGCAAGGGGACGGGTTTACATTAATTCTAGCTTCCACACATCCTTGAGAAGATACTCTGGGGCATGTGGAATTCCATGGAGAATTGCCTCCTAACAAATTCACCTCACACAGCACATTCTGGCAGTTTCCCCATGAGTACATCACTCACCAGACACTATGATTAATCTGACCCCTGGAGGATAGAAACAGGTTCATTCAAATTGTTTCCTTCAGCATTTAACAAATTTTGTAAACCATAATTGTTTAAGTCTCCTATGAAACCCCCACACACACACACACATACACACAGACACTGCCAAGGCTTAAGTCACCATGTTTGCATGAGGGAGGCAAGTGAATGCCTGGCTTTCACACAAGTGTTACAATCTCAGGGACACACACAGTGACCCTGAAAGAGGCATTTACAACTGCTGAGGTTCCTAAGGGGAATATATCAGCCATGGGTAAGGTGGGCTCCTTCACCTGCAACCTTAGAGTTTTCAGTTCTGTTCATTGCCGCTGGAGTTTGGAAGGAGGTGGGGGCAAGACACTCTACCCAATCTGTTCTCTTTGTCCATAATGTCCAGATGGCATGTGTTCCCCTGAAATGGCTGAAAATCAGTGTGGGGACCATGTCCAGAGATGTTCTGCGTGGGTTGTACAGATGCTGGCACCAGCCCTGTTCCCTCCTACCTGATGCAGAGCAGCAGACTCAGCATCTATGTCGTGGAAGAGCTAGACCAGGACGATGTCCTTCTGGAAGGATAACTCGGGGCAGTTCTGAAAGACAGATATCATTAATGCCTCTCCACTTCCCACACCTCCTAGGTGTTTCCTCCTCAGGTGCCTGGATCTATGTTCTTCCTTCAGTGCCACAAAATCGGTACCAACCACTGGCTGTAACTTCATCTTTCTTTCCGATAATCTCCTATTGTCACTCGGACTTTTCGTCCAGAAGGGTCAGATACAAGCAGGGCAAAGGCATTTCCAAAAAACATATAACCCAGATTAAATCTGAATCCTCCAGGCACTCCAAAGAGTGGGAAAGAACGAAGCATCATTACCAGCAGTGGTCAGAACAGAATCCAGGTGTTCAGAGTTGGCCTATATACCACTAATCCCCACCACTTTTGTCCTGATCACAATGCAGGAAGCAGCTGGTCCCTTTCTGCCTTCACTGGGGACAGCTGCCTTCAGTGACCAAAGAGCCACAGCGGAGAAGTGTGCAGACGGGGGGAGACGAGGTCACAGTTAGATGATCAGTGTATTGGGTGTAGCTTTTCATAAAGGGCACGCCATCGTCAGACGGCAAATGGTCCAGCCGGCCGCGCCATTGGCAGGTGGTTCTAGAGTTTCCTGAGCTCCTCTGTCTCTGGGGAAAGCTGGTGTGGGGAGAAATGAGGCAAAGCAGAGAACACAACGAGCAGGCAGACGCCACGCTCACCAGGTTCCCCATCACTGTCCCTCTGCTCCCTGAGTCAGACCCCAGCCGGGGAGGCACAAGGACAGTCTGACTGTCTCCGGGGCCTCACCGCAGCGGGACAGCAAAGCCGGGGGCTTCCTGCAGAGCAGGACGCGCTGTGTCTCGCTGCCAGGGAAGAGTGGGGAGGGGGCTGGCCGGGAGCTGAGGCGGTTTTCCTGATGCCTGATGTCTCTGGTGAACTACAGTGGTGCCTCGGTGTTCGAGCATCGCCGTTGGCGAACATTTGGGTTTACGAACACTGAACCTGGACGGAAATGCTGCGGCTTCCGAGCTCCTCTCGGAGGTCGAACATGCCCCGCGGCTCCCGCTGAGGGCAAGATCCCGAGGCCCAGCTGTCGGCTGTGGATCCCTCAGTTTTCCGACGTTTCGGAGCTCGAGCGGGCTCCAGAACAGATCACATTCGAAAACCGAGGTGCCACTGTATTGATTGTGTGAGATTTGAGAGGTAAAATCCTGGTAGACACTCTGGTTATGCTTCAAACTGCCACTGAAAGGAAAGCTTTGAATTCTGGAGATTTGAGGAATAAAGTTTCCTAAGTCCCCCCTGTGTCTGTATAGAAACGACCTCAACGTGGGAGGAAGGTGCACGTGTACAATTGTAAAACGAGACAGAATGAAGAATTTTCTCTTTCAGGGCCAAGAAGCCACAAAAAAGAGAGTGTGGATTTTAGCTCTGAGATACTTCCCGTGACCTGTGGGGAGAAGAGGGGGCTGTTAATTAAGAGAAAATTGAAACGAGGTAAGTTTCAAGGTCTACTTTAATTCGTAGCCCCTCTATAAGGAATCACAAGAAGTAATGGAATTACCCATCATTTAAGGAATTATTCCCCTTTGTCTTGAGAGGAGGTAGGGGTCCCTAAAATGATATTTTCATATTTTAAGAAATGGCGCATATTAAGTGCTCACTCCCATGTGGAAGTGTCCATGAGGACGCCCAAAGAACCAAGAGAAGTGCAGGAACGTCAGTCTATGAGTGGAAAATATTGCATATTTTACTTTGAATCAGCCTCCACCTTCATCTCCTGTACCCCTCCTGGAAATCATCGCCAGGACAGGGTGTTTGATGTAGTGAGATGACCACAAAACTTAGAATCAGATGACCTGAGCCCCAGCCTCAGCTCTGCCAAGAGTGACTGAGCAAAGAATGAGCCTGAAACTTCTCATCTAAGAAATGGGTCCTTTAAAACCTGCCTCACGGTGACTTTGAGAGTTAGTTTACATAATAAATATAAAATATTTTGTGATTTTAACATTATAAAGCTTTCCAATAATTGTCTATTATGATGAGCTTCATAGCAGATTATTCTCAATGTGGCTAAGGAGCACCAATTGACGTAAATGTTTGCATCTTAACTAATTTTTAAATTGCTTTGCTGAGACTTACCTCACAGTTCACCATTTGACATGTAGAATTCACTGCTGAGTTTTTGTTTGTTCCTATTATTTGTTCTCGAGATTCTACAGCCATCGTCACAGTCTCATTTTGGAACATATTGCCCCCCACTAAAGGAAACCCCAGGTCTCTCAGCAGCCAATGCCCACCCCACCGCCCAGCCCTGAGCAGCCACTGATCTATTTCCTGGCCTATACGCTGGCCTGTTGTAAGCATTTCATACCAACTGACTGATGTAACATGTGCCTTTCTGTGCCTGGGTCTTTCACACAGCATGTTTCCAAGGTTCATCCATGCAGTAGCATGTATTATACTTTATTCTTTTTTATTGTCCGTGGTATGGATACACAATATTGCATTTACCTCTCAGTTTGGGTTTCCTCACTCTTTAGCTATCATGAATAATGCAGTTTTGTGTAAAGTTTTTTGGTGAACATATTTTTTATATTCTTTTCACTATATACTCTGGAGGGGGATTTCTGGGTTATATGGCAATTCCATGTTAAAATTATTGACCAAAAACCAAAGTATTTTCTGCAGTATTGCACCAGTATATATTCCTCCCAGCAAAATCCGAGGGCTCCAATTTCTCTGCATTCTCACCAACACTTGCCATTGTCTCTTTTTTTCCTTACGGCCGTCCTCGTGGGTATGATGTCGCACCTCCATGACGTTTTGACTTCCTTTTTTTGACTAGTGTTGTTAAGTGTATGATTATCTTTTATGTATAAGTTAGATTTTCCACTGAAATATATTTCACAATTGTTTTAATGTTAGCTACCCATGATTTCAGGGATGGAAAAATATCTGTTCCATAATGCCATTCACCTGGAAGAAAATTGTTATAATATAGGGCAGAGACGTTTCCTTAGTGCCATTGTGAACAGTGGGGCCCCCACTTGAGATTTCAATCCAAAGTAGGAAATCCCCTTACAAGGGACTTACAGGCTGGGTTTGGGGATTCTCAAGCATGAAAGGTGAGGCCAGATTCTTCTGCTATTCAGGTCCAATGTGGTGGGAGGCCACTGTCTGAGCTCTGAGGACAAAGAGGTTTCACAATCAACTTACTCTGACCTTTCAGGAGCCACGGTGAAGTGTATAAGGACAGAAGATGGAAACTGGTTCAGCCCCAAGGAATTTGAAGTCGAAGGAGGCTACGAAAAATCAAGTAATTGGAAGACCAGTTTGCGCTGTGGTGGGGAAACCCTAAAATGCCTGATGGAGGTACGCCAGTGACGGGGCAGGAGATGTGACTTTTTGTTGTAGTCAAAGATAAGGTCACTATTTCCTCATGAAATACATGCTGAGTTGTGGCTAGAGCCCCCAGGCCTCTCACTTTATCTTTGTCCCAGGGAGAGGTGCCCAACCCTCATACTCAGCACAAGGCAGCACATTGATGTTGTCAGAGGGGCTCTGTGGGGGTAGATGCAGGAGCCTGGAGGAGGGAAGGGTCATTCTGACTCAGGTGCTTGCACACAACTTTAGGCCTTGAAAGAAAGGAGACAGTCTACAGCCAAACAAGCGGGCAGAAGGCACTCCAGAGAAAGAATGGGGTGAAACCAGAACCACGACTAACGTGGCTCCGTGGGTCGAGGTATACGGATTGTGTGTGATATGGCATAATCCATCAGTTGGGGTTGTTTGTGGAGGGATTCAATGCCAGGCTAAGGAGTTTAAACTCTTAATATAGTCAAATGCAGAGCCAGGAAGGTCTCCTGAGGTGTGAAATGACATATTTAAAACAATATCTCAAACAACATCATGCCTAGAAATGACTTCACTGTCTTTCAGCCCAAAAAACCTATAGTCAACCTACATTGCTCAGCTCCAATGTCACCCCTCTTGGAATATTCCCTGGCTGACCTGCCTGGTCATCCCATCCTTGGGCCCCCTGGCCCACTATTAAGACACCTCTCACACTGTGTTATATTTGCCTCCCATGCAACCTCTTGTTCTCGCTAGACCTCTCTAGGGTTTGTACATCTTTGGGTGCCCAACATTTTCCAGAGCGTCTGACACCTTGTAGGTGCGGGATACATGTGTGTTGGTTGAATAGCCCTGGTGTGAGGATGTAAGCTTGAGTGGCACAGGTAGTAATGGAAAGGAAGCAAGAGGTGTCAATGAGATTGTGAAGGAAAACCTCTTAAAACTTAAGCAAATAATAACACAAAAGAAATGGAAAAGATTCTGACGACGATTTTCCAGCTACCCTTGAGGAATTCTAGAAGAACAGATGGTGTCTCACTTAGACACCTTGGTTAGAGCTGAGGGTGGGACATCCAAGTAGAAATATTTGTGAGGAGGTGAGAATGCCAGACTCACAAAACACAAACACAAGCTAACCACACACTTGGATCTTTTACTCTTTCAGAATCTTCACCTACCTACACCCCCCCCAGGAACGTGTGGCATGAAAAAAAAGGTGATTATTACTTTATACAAGTTCTTATATACAAGTTCTTTATATGTACAGCATCTTTTTTATGGTCTGAGTTGTGTAATTAACATTGTTTCCTTTTCTCCTCTCCCTTGCCTTTATTTTCATTTAGTTATTTATTTTGCAAGTGCCTTCAGATTTGCTCCATTCAGCATTAAGTTGTACGCAAGGTCATCTTTGAATGGCAAACCATTTGAGATGGGGATGATCAGGAGCCATCAGAATAGGCCTCATAGCTGAGTTTTAGCTCTAGATACAGGTGCTGTCAGGGTGTCCAAGTTGTAAAACCAAACATAATTATGGAATACATAAAACCATTTCTTAATAAGGTCACAGGCTCACCTCCAACTTAATCCCTGATTTTTTTTCATAAAAATTACTATTTCATAACTTTAATGAAATCTGATGGAGCAAAAGTTTGCTCGCCAACATCCAGAAAAACCAGGTCTAATACTTAGTCTATCTTAAGACATGTACAAAACCACATACTGTTTCATAACATAGGCAACTAAAAGCATATTTCTTTTCTGATTTTTTATACCCTCTCCCATCCTTCCATAAAATACACACAGAGACATACAGAATTCTCTGTCAAGCAGAAATTATTGGCAGATTTTTCATGAGGATGGTGCTGTTGGGGAGGGAGCCCTTGGCAAGATGCTCCTTGAACCTTGCAGTTTCTCATATATGGCCATTTCTAAAAGCAAAAGAAATGACCAAGAATCCTGATTCCCCTAAAATAAGCATCTTCACCCAAAAGCCCAGAATGACTGGTCATCTTTAACTACTTTCTACACAAAGAGAAATAACATAGCTGTGTTCCAAATTACTCTGCCCATTTGCTTCCAGAAGGACATTTCTGATCTTTGTGGGCTGTTAACCGAGATATAACACAGACTGAGAAACAGACCAGTTTTCTCTGTGTATCAGGGTGGAACCAACCATTCATCAGGGTCTCGGCAGCCTGTACACAGCGGGCCCGACAGAGACAGTGGCACTAACAAAAGAAGTTTAACAATCCGTGTGAGGAGTGAGGACAGATAGGATTTGGGATGCGAGCGAGAGGATAGAACCAGGGTGGATTCTCAGGTTTGCGGGGGAAGGTATATATTTGTTTTATGAGATGGCAGCACCAAGAAAGAACACGTAGTGGTGTGGGGACAGGAGGACACACGGCTGTGACTGGATGAGTTTGGGGTGTGCCTTAAGGGCCCGGAGGATGCTGGTGAGCGCAGGGATGTGCACGAATGCAGAAGGCAGGCTGCACGCCTGGGAGCTGGAGACAGCGCTGGAGCTGCAGCTTGGAGAGAGTTTGGTGGAGACCAGGGGATTCTGTCTACACGCTGGAGGGGAAGGAGGGGAATAGAAACAGGTAGAGCGGAGGCTGAGGGAGCAGCCCAGGAGAGCGAGCGCAGAGACCACCCGCGTCTGCAGGGAGCACGAGTGGCCGTGGCAGAGAAAGCTGGACGCTGTCATCCCTGCCTCCAGCTCCCCGGGGGACCTCTCCCTCCACCCAGCACTCATCAGTGGGCGGGCCTGTCCCCAAGCCAATCTCGTTTTGTCACCTGAGTGGTCAAGAGAATAGAAACTTCTGTAATAGACCATGGGATAGACAGGATGCTTCTACCTCAGATAGAACTACCCCAGAGATGTTCTCAGACTGCCTCGATTCTCTCAGAAGGCAGAACCAGTAGAAGTACCAGGAGCAAATACAGTTTCTGATAGTTCTGGATTTGTATGCAAATGCTGATTCTCATTTTTTTGAAAAAGAATGAAGTGGTTTTCTGTTTTAATCACTTCCTCTTCACCCCATTGACAAGGAGGTGGTGTCCACCGGACAGTCTGGGAAGGGGAAGCAATGGCATCTGTCACTGGACAGATGGACTGACAGGTGTTTATTAGTCACATACCCTCTGAGACCGAGGAAGGAGGGCAGTGCCAGCTTTGCAGGGCTTGCCAAGGTTGCCCTTGGGAGCGGAGGGAGCAACCCAGGGCTCTGGAGGGTGGGCTGGCCCCCTGGTCTCCATGACTGACTTGTTTAAGTCATTCCGTGGCTGACAGTGAACTGAAACCTGTTAGTCCAGGATGGGCAGGGTTACACATGGCCTCTTGACTAGGAGCATCGTTTAGCTGTGGGACCTTATCCAGGGGAGCAGAGTGCAGAGGGGAACTTGCAGTGCAGATAGGCAGTTCGAGGCCTTCTCAATTTTGCCAGATGTCACAGCAGCACATAATATTGAGCTTTAATATCAGTCCTTACACCACATTTTTTTGATTAGCAAAGGGCTCAGTCACAGGCCAGCTCTTTTTCAGGAATACACAGGCATTTGTATATAACACAGTGTTTTTTCATATCTACTCTAAAATTTTTTTTTAAATATATCTGTATTGATTTCAGAGAGAGGAAAGGAGAGGGAGAGAGAGAGATAGAAACATCAATGATGAGAGAGTCATTGATTGGCTGCCTCCTGCATGCCCCCGACTGGGGATCGAGCCCGCAACCCGGGCATGTGCCCTGACCGGGAATCGAACCCCCATCGCCTGGATCCTGGGTCGATCGATGCACAACCACTGGAGCCACGCCCAGCCGGGCAACTCTATAAATTTTGTTGGGTTCAGTGAGTAGGAGTTACACTACAAGATTGGGTGGAAATACTATCTAATTTTATTTTCTCCAAGTGAAATTAAATTTAGTTAAAGGCCACATATTGAGACTCGTAAGAAATCCAGTATTAGTTGTTTAAGGGGGCCCCTCTCTATACTGTTTATAGAACAAAGCAATTGCCACACTCCCTGGCCATTCGGAGACGGAGCCTCCACACCGTGCATGCCAAGCTGAGTCCCCAGGCTTCCACAGCCAAAGAGCTCCAGCCTCCCTGGCACCACCTGGTCATCTGTGCCCATGGTCTTTCCAGCCCAAAGACACTGTCACAGGTTCAGAGGACATCCAGGGACAATCCATAGTTCAGGAACCCTTACCAGGCCCTTCAACTCAGAGGGAGCCTACAGCCAAGTAACTAAGATGCCATGCTTTCTTAGAAGTTTATTCCATCTTACTAATTTCTCAATATACCATCTTCCCCTGACACATCTTAGTCATTGTAGTGTAGGCAAATGCATTTAACACTTTATTCCAGGACTTTGTTTTATCAGCAAGGTAATAAAATGATTCACATTTCTGTCACAAGCATCCTCTTGTTTTGTTGCTAGTCTCTCTGTGTTAGAATCTCTGGTTTTATAGGAAGAACTTGTCCAGTCATCCTGAACTTCACTGCAGACCAAGAATTCTTTTTCTGAAACCACCACTCCATGCAGTTAGTTCACAGCTCAAGGAGAAACACATAAGTTTCTCCATGCAGGTTCGCACAAAGGCAACAAGGTCTAGATTCCCACAGCGCTGGTCTTCAGGGTGGCACTGGGGACATTAATGTTGTTTTGCCTTCTAGCTGGACAGCTCAGATAAATGCAAGATCTGCCTGGACGAAGGAAAGCTCTTCATATGCATTTCTTGTTTTGACGTCTTTCATGGGGACTGTCACCTCCCACCTGTGGAACCTGGGAGGTTTGTGAGATGCAACCCCCTCTCCTTTTAGGGACCTTCCTCCTGCCATGCAAACCCCCCATCAGAGTTCCTCCTTGTGTCCTGGTGGGGAAAGAGCAGGGTCAGAGGTACAGGGTCCAACAGTATGGTCCCGGGAGCTGTTTAAAGATGTGTCAGGTAGAGGGTAATATTCACCTCTCTCCTCTGGGAGGCTGAGGCCAGTGGCTGGGTCCTTTGCCTACATACTACTACTGTCCTTTCCAGAACTTTCCCAGAAAGGACTCCTGTTTACTTGTTTGTGTTCTGTGCTCACTCAGAAAAGGCAGGAAACATGGCCTGGTTCCCTCATTTTGCCATGTCCTCAACAGGCTAATGGAGGCCCGAGGCCCCAGGGGTTAAGGCCCAGTCTCTGGCACTCAGGCCTGGCAGGCAGGGCTCCTAGTGCTCCCAGTAGCTCAGACAGAGAAAGGGGAGCCCACCATGCACCCTGACACCACCTTCGAACCACTAACCCCCTGCTGCTACCGTCTAGGGAGGAGGGCTATCACAGGAGAGACTTGGAGAATCTGGGAGGTGTCCCCTTCATTCCCTGCTGTGCCCACTGGCCATTCCTGAAAGGACAGTGGGTGTTTCTGGGGCTTTGCCTTGCTCACTTATATCTGACATCTCAGGATCGATTGGAGTTGCACCTTCTGCGCAATACAAGAGCCTTCAAGAACTCGGCAGCGTTACAGCGAATCTGAGGTCCTGGCGAGGCAGATGGGGCCCGAGGAGAAGCTGGTGAGTTGGATTTGAGTCCAAGCCTTCTTCCCGCTCACTGTGAGAAGTCAACAGTCATGGGGCGGGGGGGGGGGGTGTCTGAGAGCGCCTGCTCTTCTGACCGTGCCTCAACCACGCTGAAAACCCGCCGGAACCTGTTCGCAGGAAAAACCCAGCTATTACCTGTGAGCGTCCAAGAGCAATGCCTGTTTGGGGAAACTCCGGAAGGCTGGTGTGGTCATGCATGTGTCTGGGCACGCGTGTGGGCTCGTCCTCTCCAAGCTGCTCTTCATTGTCTGCCTCCTTCCTTTGCAGAAATGTGAGTACTCCCTCTTGAAGGTCTACTGCCGTTTAGAGGGCATCGTTCTCCGGGCTATTCCGCATGAAAATTACGTGAGTAACAACAAGCCGGGGTTCCAGGCCGCCGAGGTGTTACCTGACCTGGACGGGGGCTCTCCTGGGCCTGAAACCCGGTGCCACGGGAGGGAGAGCTCCAGCGGCCTTTCCTTTACTTTGGTTTTCCGCTGGGTGTCACAGGAACCCACAGACCGCAGACAGAACTGTGTCGCTGATGCTCCTATTGATCTGTTTTTCACCAGCTTGAAAAGGCTTCTCAATGCCTAGAGAAACTTAAGACATTGGATGAAATCAAAAAGACTCTAACTGAGAGACGCTACCCCCGAGTGCAGAGGTTTGTGTGGGACATGGATCGCATCTTTCAGGGCCCCAGCGTAAGTGGCTCTCCCTGCTCCCATCTTTTCTTTCCTTTGAGTCACTCCGCCCTCATATCCTGGTGCCGGGGAATTTTAGAGTTTCCTTCATCCTCTGACAAGCCTACACAAGCAAGGGTTCAGGAGGTGAGTGGGGTTTTTAGCTGAGCATTTAAGCTCACCAGGGAGAGTAACAGTGAGTCAGGAGGCGGCCCGGCAACCAGACTCCAGGCGCCGGAGAGCTCATCCCTCTCGGTGCCCACTGAGGACAGTCCCGTCCTCCCTGCTGCAAAAGGAGGGGAGGGTTGCTTCCTAAACCATCTTGTTCCTCTCCCCAAATATCTCCATTGGGCCGCTCACAAGTCCCAAACTGCAGAGTCCTTTGCGTGTAAATGAACCACATAACAGATCACCAGAGGGGAACAGAAGTGACCACGTGAAAGGAAGATCACTGATTGTGTGGAAACATCTGTAATAGGTGGTTCTTACTAAGACCTTAGATTCCTTTTCTAACTCTCACTGAGGGAAATGCCCCAAACCCGATGAACAGGGGTCCTCGGAGTGGTCATGATTTCCCACTTCCGTCCAGACCACGAGACACAACCATGCTCTGAGGAAACAAGTCGCTCCTAGGAAGGAAGTCTCTCTCAGCTGCTAGGTTTAAACTTAACCTGGTTAATGTGACTTAGGTGTTTAAGACGAGCCCTGATCATTTTTAATTGCAAGGTGTCTAATGACACTGACGTTGAGAGTCATTATTTTTGTCTGTTTTGTTTTTTTCCCCAGAGCAATGACTCAGATGGAATAGAGGAGGAATTTAAGAAGAATTTCAAAGAAGTCTTTGCTATTCAGGAAAGAAATTAAAACAGCTCCCTGGTGTGGTGGATGCTGTTAATACCCTGGACAGTCCCGCTTCAGGCAGATTTCTCATCCCCCAGCTGCTATGAGGCTTGGCTGCCGATGCCACCTCCCCCCGTGTATTGCTTTGGGCCAAATGGAGCCAGATTCACATGAAGGTTACATCTCTGTGTCCTGGGGGCTGCTTCCCAGCATCAAGGTTGAGTCAACCATGTGGAGAGACTCTCAATCCTGTGCTCCCCAGTGAGTCAGGCTGGGGTTAGTCTCCAGCTATGACCACGCCCTTGCTGAGCTTTTCCCACCATGGTACCCTGCTTCCCTTATCCCTCCTCCTGAGAGGACTCTCCCAATAAATCGCTTACTGAAGAGACTTTATCTCAGGCTTTGCCTTTAGGGAACCCAACTTAGCATAATGGTCTTAGCAAGCCAGCCCTAAGCATGGAGTTCTGAGATGGATCATTGTCTAGCCAGATGATCACAGGCACAATATTGATAGTCCCTGGGGTACTGGAACAGTGCAGTTGCAAAAACATTCACCTGTGGGAAACTGAAGGCGCGATAGGGGAAGAAGCACTGATGCAGTTGTCTAGCATTTTCAAAGAAAGAAATGGTAACTGTCAGAACTGTATGATGACCTGGCTATGTCTAAGCTCCACTAATATGCTAAAAAGAGAACCTAACAGCCTTAAATATATTAATTACTACCTGAAGCTGGAAAGTGGACAGTAAGGAAGGCCTGCTACAGGTCCGAATTTTAAGAATGGCGGAACTTCTGACCAGCTGGGGGGGCTCAGTGGTTAAGCATCATCCTGTGCATTGCAAGGTCGCTGGTTTGATTCCTAGACAGGGCACATACCTGTGGGTTCCATCCTTGGTTGGGGTGCCTATGGGAGGCAATCGATCAATGTCTCCCTCTCATATAGATGTTTCCCTCTACCTCCCTCCCTTCCTCTCTATAAAATCAAGTTTTAGAAAACATATCCTCAGGTGAGGATTTAAAAGTTTTGAAACATAACAAGGAACAGTGCTTTCTATGTTCATAAGTGGTAACCTCTCCAATACCTTAGCTGGGAACTAGGGTGTGGAGTGTTCAGGGGCAGGGCTGGCTCCTGGGCCGAGTCACTTGTCTGGCACCTTTCATTGCATTCTGCCAGAGCTGCGGGGGGCAGGGAGGACCATGTTTTGCCTCCCACACCTCCAAGGGCTCATCCACAGCTGCCTGTGTCTGGATGGGGAGGAAGATCTAGGACCCCAGCCTTGAGGTCTCAGGAGCACAAGTCTGAGCTGTATGAAGACACAGTCCAGCTTCTGGCTCATGTGGTGTCTGTGACCACTCCTCGGGGTCTCTGAGAAGGGTGACTGAGACGATGGCGGGTGCACTCTGCATGCCTATGTTCATGTCTGCTCTCGAAGTTTGTGCCAAGCCTGTGCCACAGCGTGCGACCTGGAGTATGTGCAGGAGCTGACTGGTTCGCTCTGCTTTTGCTTACTCAGGAAACACGAGGCAGCCCCTATGCGCCTATGCTACACTCCTGCCTGATGGCAAGTGGTGGCTTCAGGTCTAACCTGCCCAGCACCCCAGTGGGTGAGGCTGCAATTTCCAGTACTTGGTTTGTGCAGGCACAGCTCAAGGAAATCATTATTCACTTACAGCTCAGCCTGGAACCAAGGCCCGTGGGCATGTGTGAGCCTCCCACTCTCACTCCCCATGGCTCCATATTCAGCAGGCTTCAGTCCCTGCAATTGTTCATGGAAGGGAGTTTCATGGGCTATAGATGGCATGTGGGGAGGGCAGAGAGGCCTTCCTTCTCTATGGAGGGGAGGGCCCAGATGGCATGTGGGGAGGGCAGAGAGGCCTTCCTTCTCTGTGGAGGGGAGGGTCCAGAGGGCATGTGGGGAGGGCAGAGAGGTCTTCCTTCTCTGTGGAAGGGAGGGTCCAGATGGCATGCAGGAGAAGGCAGTGATGTCTTCCTTCTCTGGAGAGGAGGGTGCCATGTGTTACACAACCCACTGGCTGTTCTCAAATAGTACCTGTGGAAATGGCATCTGACCTCCAGGGAACTTTCCCTCTATTCCCTTTATGCCCCAAGATAAAATAAGATGGGTGAGTTTTCAACTTCAATGTAATCATCTTGAGAAACCAGCGGAGCCATGCTGGGCATGGTCCGTCTGTAAGCCATTCTACGTGGAGAACCTAGAAGCCACCTACACTTGACCAGCCTCATGCCAAGGTGAGACACTGGATGTCCCCCAGAACCTGGTGGAGCTCCAGGGTCACACCTGTGTATTCCCGGGGCCACTTTATGACCCGACCAGTCCCATGTGATTGTCCTGTGCTAGTGTGCTGGGACCCGCCAGGATGCCAACCTTCCTCATGGGCATAGCATGTGTACACATGAGAACCACGTGCACCAGGTAGAGGGAAAGCGCAGGACTCGGCCCTGAGGGAGAGCTTGTAGTTAGGTTTCCCCTGGGCCAGAGCTGTTATAGTTGGTGTTCCTAAGAAGTCACACCTCTCCCTTTGTGCAGGACTTTCTGTACCCTGGGCACAGGTGCTCTGAAAGTGCCCAAGGCATCCCGTCTCAGCTGTCTCCCCAACCACAACAGTGCCCAGCAAGAGCTTCTGTGGGCAAAGCAGGCTCCACGCCTTCCCTATATATCACCTCCAGGCAATGGTCAGCAGGTGTGCAGGGGCCTTGCTAGCGTTAACTTAAAAATAAAAAGAACTTTTCAAGTGCCAGGCAACAAATATTTACTGAAATCAATGAGACTAGCTCTTCGGGAAACATTCACTCGGGCAGAAGTCCAAATAATGTCCCCATTAGGAAACAGAGGCAATGAGAGGGTACTTATGAGAAAGGGAAGGGGAGTAATGACATCAATAGAAGACAGGCATCTCTACTGGTGCAGGTAACGACGCAGTGATACTAATTTTAAACAACATTTTTCATTTTCAGTCCAGTAGTCATCAGTCTAGTAGTCATAACTGCTTTATTGTTGTCTTTCCAAACAGTTCTTTAGGACACAAGGTTGCTCAGTCCCAGTCCAAAGGTTATTTTGCCCTGTTTTAACATTCCAAAGGATTGAGGTATAAGACATGCAAGGCAGTGCCTCTGGCCCGGCAGCTCCACCCCATTGTAAAGTGGCTCTGTTTCTACCACTCTTTACACTAGAAATACACTTGGGCTGCCAAGTCCTTCCTGCATCCTTCTGTGTGCATATCCCTCTGACTCCCTCTGTGCGAGGACCATTTAATTCGCCCTTTTCCCATGGTGGAGCCCCCTTATGACATCCCACCTCCAGTCTCACGACCACTGGGTCTTCCTGAAGCTGCACTGGCCACCTCCACTGTCTCTGTTCCGTGCAGCAACTCTGAGGTCCCTGCCAAGATGTTCCTCTCAACAGAAGCACCACTTACAAGCCAAAAAGAAGTGAAGGCCACTCCCAGTGGGCTCCTTCTTTGTGCTGAGCGGGGATGATCAGAATGAGCCACCAAGTGCACGTCTTTTCTTCCTGCACAGGCGTCACTGGGCTGTCCTAAGGCCTAGGACAGCCCAGGGAACCATTCCAGGTCACCCTGATCAGTAATGGCTGAAGGGGGACTTGCAGAAAGATTAGAATTGGGGACGCTGCAAAGGGTTCCCTGCTCATTCGATCATCTCCTTCCCTGGTGCATCCCTGCTCCTTGTGGCACCCAGCCCGGCTGACACTCTGGACTCGCTGGGAGACCCCGGGTCAAGGTAACTCCCACAAAACATTCCTCCCCCTTCCTGAGGGCAGGGCTGGCCCCTACAGCCTTGCTTTTTTCTTATGGGACAAGGCTTATGAGGAACTGCCTGGTTCCAGATACACCAGTGATGGCAGCAAGTGCCAGTGGGGACTCACAAAACACATGCAGATTCCGCCAGGACTCCCAGAATATTAACCATGGTGAACCTCATAAAAGGTATCCTTTTTTTTCCAGCCAAGCAGTTGGGCATCTGAGTCAGTAAGACTTGGGTGAAGCTGAGACACTCAGGTTCCGATCCTCCAGGAGGAAGGGAACCCTAACTGTGGAGGAAGGTGAAGCCGATCCCCCAGAGAGATGGGGGTAGGGGATGACAGGCATTGCTTGAAGTCTGCATGACACCCACAACCTCTTTGTGGTCTCACATTTTCTCTTAATCATTCATTCTACTCTGTTCATTTTTTTAAATGTTTTTATTTATTTTAGAGAGGGGGAGAGAGAGAGAGGAACATTGATGTGAGAGAGAAACGTTGATCTACTACCTCCTGCACATGCCCTACCAAGGATTGAGCCTGAAACCCAGGCATGTGGCACATGGGATGCTGCTCAACCAGCTGAGCCACACCTGCCAGGGCTATTCCATTCATGTTTGAAACTTGTTTGATGATTTTAATTGCTTTACGTTGCTCACCATCGAGTAAAATCAACATGCCTGGGAGGAACCTCAGGGTGAGTCTCTTGTGTGCACCCTGGGAACACTGGCCTCAGGCTGCGGAGGGACAGGTTTGAGGAGTTCTGTCTCCAGGAAGGTGGAGAAGGCAGGGTCACCGTGGGGCTCCCGGACAGAATGAAACTCTCTGGGAAACAGGGGCTGCCGGGAGATGGAAGGGGCCACAGTTTCAGGAACCCCTCAATTTTAAACCCAGACTTCTCTGTCCAGGTCATAAGCACATTTTTATGCTGATGAACAGCCAAATACCAAAATTATCTCAGAACCCAATCCTTAAGTGGTTTCACCTTTATTTAGAAAGAAAGAATAGCACTTCTATTGCTAATTTAGAGGGGTTTAGATAGACGCAGCCTGGAGAGGAGAGGGATTGTTGCTTTCAGTCTCTCTGAACAGGCAACAAAACCCAGCTCTAAGGAGACAATAATACGATGCACGACCCCTAGAGGGAAGTGCAGACGTGGCTGGAGCCAAGTCCAGGAGGGGAGGAAAGGGCTGCCCAGCCTGCGGTAGGGGGACACTCGGGCTAAAATGAGAAATGCGAGGGCAGTACCAGGCTCCACGCCGTGTGCCTGGGGCTGGGTGGCCGTGGGAGAGAGGCGTGAGGTGGTTTCAGGGCGCTGCAGAGAGTATGGTGCTGTCGAGCGGTAACCAGGTACCAGGGAGATCAGTCCTGGTTCCGGCGTGGATGCAGGTCACTAACCCCCCGGAGGTGGAGCCCAGGGCTCCAGGTGAAGGGCTGTGGTGACGGTGGCAACTGTGGGCTGGGGATGACCATGTGGCCTTGGGCCAGCCTCCTTCCTTCTTGGGCTGCACAAGGACTGTGAGCTTCCTCCGGGTGTTTCTCGTGCATAGCCCTAGACCTTCCGAACGTGGCCCAGACAGACTTACTGCGCTCCCCTCTGGTCCCCTTCTCTCTTGCACACCCTACAACCCTCAGTCCTTAACCTCTGCCCCCTCTGCCCAGATGTCTCCTCCCATACCCTTTCCCAAGGATTCGCTGCCTTCGCTATAAAAATAATCACATTTCACCGCCATCAATCCCTCTGGGTTCTTACCAACTTTGAAGGAAGACTCAGGAGTCCACAGCTGTACCACCCCTGAGCCGAGTCCCTAAGGCTCTACTAAGTGGGATAAGGGGCTCCACCTCACCTCAGTCTCTGAGAGCCGAAATACTGCCGCCAAGTGCCACCAAGTCTACACAACCGTGCAGCTGAAGGGGACCTGACGACCCACCTCTTTACCCATCTAGGGCACAAAGTGGACAAGAAATCAAGGAGCAAAACATACACCCAGGTGCTTGACTCATTTTAACATGTTCGTGGGCGCCCCAAAAGTACATGCCTTTCCACCACTTGAGTTCCAAACCAACTGACAGGCAGGCGAGACAGATGGGCACCAAAATACCAGCTTTCTTCCTGGTAAAAGCTGGATGTGTGCCAAAAAAACATTCCTCAGTCTGAACCCCGAAACTGGGCTTAGCCTCAAGGTCTCAGGCTGCTCCAATCAACCACACCCCCCACACTCCAGGCCGCTGGCCCTGTGCCCTGGAGCTCGGAGGGGCACAGAGCCCTGGCCTCTCCAGCAGGATGAGCCCAGGAGGCCAACAAGGAGTGGACCCACCCTCACAGAGCTCCCAGCCTGAGTCTCCCCAGGAAGAGGGGAGGGCAGGGGGACCCGGAGTCCTGCCGACTGAGGGGCCCCTCCTGGAAGGGGACGTTGGTGTGGGGCCTGAGGGTTCCCCCTTAGTTCCCTGGTGCCCCCTCCTCTCCGTTTCTGCGTCCACAGAGGCGCCGGGTCTTTGTCCTCCGGCCCAGTGGCTGCTGTTGCTGCTGCTCCTTCCTCCTGCCTGTGAATTCTCAGGTCCCTCTGCTTTGTCTCAGGGACAAACTCTGTCCCCACAGGGTCTCCCAGGCTGGACACTCAGCCCACCACTGACATCCGAATGGAAGCTGCTCCTGGGGAGGCTAAGGAAGCCTGTCCCCTTGGCACGTCCTCTGCCCCCTGCCCCTCCTCGGTCGCTGCCTCTGTGCTCTCCAGGTTTCCCGGCCCCCTGGCTCAGGCTACTTCCCTGTTTTTGGTGTCTTTGCACAAACAAGGAGACCCCTGGGGGCTGGTCCTGCTCCTCGCTGGGGTCCTCCAGGTCCTGTCTGTCCCTCTTTGTCCTCCATTCCTGCTGCCACTTGTCCTGATGGCTGAGAACCACGCTGGGGCTGCAGGAGGAGGAGACATTGTCTGAGAACACTGGGTATTTATTTTCACTTTCATTTTCCCCACTTGGGTGGAGCCGACTCAGGGCAGCCTCACCCACTTCCTGCTCAGCGCTGGGCAGCCACACTGGTCCCAGGCTGGGGGCACCAGGGGCATCGAAGTCCAGGCTCCAGGCCCAGGCAGTGCCCAGGGCAGGACGATGGCCAGTGGGGGCAACAACTTCAGCGCCAGGTCAGTCTCAGCCTCCCTTTCTTTAACTTTCCCTCAGGCTGTGCCACCGCTTTAGTCTCCGCCACTAGACACTCGTCTAAGCGTTGACCTCAGTCCTGCGCTGCGGGACGCTCTCCTGCAATGTGAGAAAGTGCAGGAAACTGCAGAGAGGAAATCAGATCTCTGGAAGGCAGAGGGACATCTGCTGGTGTGAGTGCAGCTGCCACGACCCACAGGGCTCCTGTCTTGCAGCCACCGCTCAGCTGGCAGCCATCTGGGCTCCTCTGTCTGTCCTTCCTGATGCTTTCAGGCAGTGACTTGTTATTTTCTCATGACCTCTGAACCCTCTTGTTTCCTTCGGGCCCCTCTGAGTTCACCTAGGTCATTCCAACGAGGGCACTTTGAAAATATAAAATTCAGGGAGAACATGTGGCCTTTCAAATCTGGGCGCCTCGGTCTGGTACCTGACCTGGGCCCGCGCTGGCCCTTCCTGCAGGACTGAGCTGAGGGAGGAAGAGGAGGGAGTGAGGAAGAGGAGGGAGGGAGGGAGGCCAGCGCAGCGCAGGCTGAGCCCCACGTGGGCTCTGACTTCCTGCTCTGCAGCGGGTTGTACTCGACACGGAAAAGGCCAGAAGTCCTTCCTTTTCTCTAGGAAGGGGTCAGAAATAACATGACTTAATATGTTTAACTTTTTTAATACAAAAGAATTACATTTTACATTCTTGTTCATGAAGTTTCAAACGAGGGAAAAAGTCCCCCTCACTTCCCACCCCCCTGACGGTCTCAGTCCTGGCCCTGTCCAGTGTTGAGAGCATATCCCTTTCTCTGCATTTACACATATAACTTATTTTCCTAAATATATAATTTCTGTCTTGTTTTTTAACAAAGGGGATTATATTATATATGCTCTTTTGCATTTTTACTTATTTTAGTAGCGAAAATAGATCTTTTCACTTTAATGAACATCTAGATCTCCCTCGTTCTTTTTAACAGCTGCATACTACTCCATGCCATGATTTTTTTAAACCCTTCTCTTCCATTGACAGACACTTAGATCATTTCAGCAAGCTGTGATAACAATCATGCATGTCTCTCTTTTTTGCCTATATACATGAATTTGTCTTGTGTCAATAACCAAAAAATCAAATTGTGAGGCAAAGAGTACTCATACTTATTCGTTTATGGATTCTGCCAAACTGCCCTTCTAAGTAGCTAAACCGATATATTCTTTTAACAATAGCAAATGAAATGACTCATCTCCCAATGCTCAGTTTCAAAAAAGTGCTATATAAAGGGATGCATTTAGTTAATTTGCATTTCCTGATGACACGGGACATTGAACCGTGTTCTGTGTTTATTAACCATTTAAATTACCTCTTTGGTGAGTTGCTGCCTTATTTATTACCAATGTTATCAGTTGAGGTGACTGTCCTTTCTTTGATAATAAGGGAGAGTTTGCTAAATATTCTGAAAGCTATAAATTTACTCTCATTTTCTTTACTTTGTTTATGGTGACTTCTACTTATTAAAGTTTTAAATTTGAAGTATAGACTTATTATAGTATTGATTTTATAAGATAGATGCACCCTGGTTATTATGAATAAATTAAAATGATGAGGAAAGTGAATTCCATGTACACTGCCTTTAACCATAGTACTCACATTCTTAAGGTGGCAGATTCAGTTCCACCTTCACTTCAAGGAGTTTCTTCTCTAGTATCTTCAAAACATATTCTTTTTAAAAATATGTATGTTTTTATTGATTTTTTTAGAGAGAGGAAGGGAGAGGGAGCGAGAGATAGAAACATTGAGGTGAGGGAAACATCGATTGGGTGCCTCCTGCACACCCCTTACGGGAATAGAGCCAGGAATCTGGGCATGTGCCTGACGGAATCGGGGAATCGAAATAGCTACCTTTTGATGCCTGGGACAACACCCAACCAACTGAGTTACACCTGCTGGGCTAACATATTCTTTTTTAATTTGGGGACAACACCATTCTTCTATTGGTGCAATTTAGCCTGCACAGCTTTATCTGTCCCTAATAAATCATCTCTTTAGTTTTTTACTTTCTGTTCATAATGGTTGTCTCAAACCTTTCTTCTATAATAATTATTTAATTTTTAATAGTTATTTGCTTTCTTGTTATTTCTATTTTTTTTTTTAAGTTGATTGTGTTTATTTTGAGCAGGTGTCTTAATTTCCTACAACAGCTCTGCAAGCTCCCTTGTAGGTAACTAACTGCTTTTCTCTTGCTGCTTTTAAGATTCTCTCTTAGTCTTTAACCTTTGGCATTTTAATTATGATGTGTCTTGCTGTGGCCTCTTTGGGTTCCTCTTGTTTGGGACCCTCCGTGCTTCCTAGACTTGTAAGTCTATTTCTTTCCCCAGGGAGGGGAAGTTTTCTGTCATTATTTTTTCAAATAGGTTTTCAATTTCTTGCTCTCCTCTCCTCCTGGCACCCCAATAATACGAATGTTGGGCCTCTTGAAGTTGTCCCAGAGGCTCCTTATACTATCTTCATATTTCTGGGTTCTTTTTTTCTTTTTGCTCTTCTGGTTGGGTGTTTTTGTTTCCTCATGTTCCAAATTGCTGATTTGATTCTCAGCGTCCTCTACTCTACTGTTGACTCCCTGTAAATTATTCTTCATTTCAGTTCATGCAGCCTTCATTTCAAATTGGTACTTTATTATGTCTTCTATTTTTCTGTTATTTTCATCATACTCTTACTAATATGCTTGAGAACCCTTATAAACAGTATTCTGAACTCTGTTAGCTTGCTTGTTTCTATTTCACTTAGTTCCTCTTCTAGAGATTTCTTCTGTCCTTTCCTTTGTGACATGTTTCTTTGCCTCCGCATTTTGGCTGCTTCCAGGTGTTTGTTTCTATGTATTAGGTAGAGCTGCTATGTCTCCTGGAATTCATAGAGTGGCTTTGTGTATTAGGTGTCCTGTAGGGTCCTGTGGCTCAGCCTCCCCAGTCACCTGAGCTGGGCCTTCTAGGTGCTCCCCTGTGTGGGCTGTGTGCACTGTCCTGTTGTAGTTGAGCCTTGGTTGCTGTTGGTGTCACTGGGAGGAACTGACCCACCAGGCCAATTGGCTGTGAGGACCAGCTGCAGCTACAGCCAAAGAGCTGCTGTGCTGGAGACACCTCTGTGGAGCAGGATTTGCTTCAGTGGGGCTTTGGTGTTCACCAAGTGCGCCCCTTCAGTGTGTCACTCGTGGTTGTGGTAGGGTTGTAATCCAGCGTGGTCAAGTCTGACCACCAGGTGCACTGTCTCTGGGGCCTCCTTGGAGGTGCAAAGTCAGCCTCTGCCAGTGGCTTGCCCAGGGCCCCCCAGCATGAGCTACACAGCAAACCGTAGTTGGCTGCTCCTTGTGCTGGGCTTGGAGGTGCCCAGGAGAGGCCCAGCTATGAGCCAATGCAACTGCCACTAGGGCCAGGCCTGGGCCACTTATCAAGCCCTATGGGGCAGCTGCTGCTTGTTTGAGAGATTTTAGGAAAGTCCTAAGCATGAGGCTGGAGAGGCCACTTGCACAGAAAAGCCCCTGGAAACAGCCTGGATGAGCTGCAGGTGGGGAGGGGCGGGGCCTCCGGGAATCACGGGGCGGGGCCAAGGGCGTGAGTCAGGTGCTGGCCACTTAAACATGGCACCTGCCTGCCGGCTGTGTGCCGGGAGGACTCTCCAAAGGAGCCATGGCCTCCACCAGCCCTTCTGCCTGGGAGGAGGCCGCCCTCCGCCTCTCGCCCGGATCTCAGGCAGGTTAGTTCCTCCCCGAGTGTCCCGGGTCCCTTCAGGCTGCTCCCGGCGCTGGGCTCAGAGGGAGCGTCTGAGTGAGTCCGCGCCGGGCCCTTTAGGAGGAGCTGCTGGGGCTCCCGCAGCCTCCGCGACCCTCAGGGACAGTCCCTGCTGGTTTCACAGCCCGAAGCTCTGGGGACATCTCTTCCCGGCCCTGAGCCCTGGGCTGGAGGCCTGATGTGGGGCTGGGACCCCTCCGGGAAACCCCCACCACCGAGATGCCCTCCCGGTTTCAACTGCGGCACCAGGCGTGGGCCCTCGGCCGCGTCTCTGCGATTCAGCTCCGATCCGCTCGCCCCTCCTGCCGGTCTCGGTGCTTCTTCAGCTCCCTGGGCGTGGGGCTTCTGTGCAGCCAGATCTCAGGAGGCTCTGAGTGACGGTGGTTCTATACTTTAGTTGTGATTTTTATGTGGTTGCGGGAGGCGGCTGGTGCAGCCGTTACCTGCGCCCCAGCTTGTTTCTCTCTTCCTGTCCCCCAGCTTTTTAATCCACTCATCTGCTGATGGGCACTTGGGCTGTTTCCAGGCCTTGGCTATTGTAAATAACACTGCAATGAACATAGGGGTGCATATATTTTAAACAGTATTTCGGGTTTCTTTGGATATATTCCCAGAAGTGGGATCACTGGGTAATAAGGCAGCCCCATTTTTAATTTTTTGAGGTAACTCCATATTGCTTCCCACAGTGGCTGCCCCAGTCTGCATTCCCACCAACAGTGCACCAGGGTTCCCCTTTCCCCACATCCTCACCAACACTTGTTGTTTATTGATTTATTGAAGGCAGCCATTCTGACAGGTGTGAGGTGATATCTCATTGTGGTTTTAATTTGTATTTCTCTGATAATTAGTGACAGTGAGTATCTATTAGCTTTCTAAATGTCCTCTTTGGAGAAGTGTCTATTCAGGTCCTTTGCCCATTTCTTAATTGGATTGTTTGTCATCCTCTTGATGAGTTGTATGAGTTCTTTGTACACTTTGGAGATTAGCCCCTTATCAGATACATCCTTGGCAAATATATTATCCCAGACCTTGGAGTTCCTTTGTATTTTGAGGCTGATTTCTTTTGTTGTGCAGAAGCTTTTTAGTTTGATGTAGTCCTGTTTGTTTGTTTATTTTTTCTTTTGTTTCTCTTGCCCTAGGAGATGTATCAGTGAAAAGTCCACTATGTGAGATGTCTGTAACTTGACTGCCTATATTTTCTTCTAGGACTGTTATGTTTTCATGACTTACATTTAAGTCTTTTACCCATTTTAAATTTATTCTTGTGTATGGAGTAAGTTGGTGATCTAGTTTCATTTTTTTGCATGTACCTGTCCAATTTTCCCAGCACCATTTATTAAAGAGACTATCTTTACTCCATTGTATGCTCTTGCCTTCTTTGTCAAATATTAACTGACTCTAGTGGTATGGGTCTATTTCTGGGGTCTCTGTTCTGTTTCATTGATCTATATGTCTGTTGTTGTACCAATACCAGGCCATTGTGATTACAATGGCTTTGTATTATAGTTTGATATGTGGTAAAGTGACCCCTCCAACTCTGTTCTTTCTCAAGATGGCTGTGGCTATTCAGGGCCTTTTTTGGTTCCATATAAATTTTGGGGATATTTGTTCTAGCTCTGTGAAATATGCTGTTGGTTTTTTAATAGGAATTGCATTGAATCTATAGATTGCTTTTGGTAATATGGACTTTTTAATGATATTAATTCTTCCAATCCATGAACATAGTATATCCTTCCACTTGTTTATATCTTCCTCTATTTCTTTTTTCAATGTCCTATAGTTTTCTGAGTACAGGTCTTTTACCTCCTTGGTTAAGTTTATTCTGAGGTATCTTATATTTTAGTTGCAATGGTAAGTGGTATTCTTTTTTAGTTTCTCCTTTTGAGCGTTCACTGTTGGTGTATAAAAATGCCGTCAATTTTCAGATGTTAATTTTGTATCCAGCTGCCTTGCCAAATTCATTTATTAAAACTCATAGTACTTTGATGGAGTCTTTAGGGTTTTCTATGTACAATATCATGTCATCTGCAAATAATGACAGTTTTATTTCCTCCTTTCCAATTTGGATGCCTTTTATGTTTTCTTCTTGTCTGATGGCTGTGGCTAGGACTTCTAGTACTGTGTTGAAAAAGAGTGCTGAAAGCAGACAACCCTGTCTTGTTCCTGTTTTTAAGGGAAGTGGTTTTAGATTTTGACCATTGAGTATGATGTTGGCTGAAGGTTTGTTGTATATGGCCTTTATTATGCTGAGGTATGATCCCTCTATTCCCACTTTGCTGAGAATTTTTATCAAAAATGGGTGCTGGATTTTGTTGAATGCCTTTTCTGCGTCTATTGATATGATCATATGACTTTTGTCCTTCATTTTGTTTATGTGATGTATCACATTTATTGATTTGCAAATATTATACCAGCCTTGCATCCCTGGAATAAATCCCACTTGGTCATGGTGTATTATCTCTTTAATGTATTGCTTGATCCAGTTTGTTAGTATTTTGTTGAGGATTTTAGCATCTGTGTTCATCAGGGATATTGGCCTATAATTTTCTTTTTTGTGGTGTCTTTATCTGGTTTTGGGATTAAGATGATGCTGGCCTCGTAAAAAGAGCTTGGGAGTATTCCCTCCTCTTGAATTTTCTGGAATAGTCTGAGGAGAATAGGTGTTAATTCTTCTTTGAATGTTTGGTAAAACTCGCCTGTAAATCCATCTGGTCCTGGACTTTTGTTTGCTGGGAGTTTTTGATTACTGCTTCAATTTCATTAGTTGTTATCGACCTATTCAGGTTTTCTGATTCTTCCTGGTTCAGCTTTGGAAGATTGTACTCTTCTAGGAATTTGTCCATCTCACCCAGGTTGTCCAGTTTGTTGGCATATAGTTGTTCATAGTATTTTCTTACAATCCTTTGTATTTCTGTTGGGTCAGTTGTTATCTTGCTTCTTTAATTTCTGATTTTATTTATTTGGGTCCTCACTCTTTGTTTATTCCTGAGTCTGGCTTGGTTTATCAATCTTATTTATCTTTTCAAAGAACCAGTTCTTGATTGCATTGATTTTTTTTGCTTTTTTTTTTTTTTTTTAGTCTCTATGTTGTTAAGTTCTGCTCTGATCTTTATTGTTTTCTTCCTTCTGCTTCCTCTGGCTTTTCTTGTTGTTCTCTTTCTAATTCTTTTAGTTGTTGTGTTAGGTGGTTTAGTAGAGCTTTTGCTTATTTTTTGAGGTATGCCTGTACTGCTATGAACTTTCAGGACCGAATGGACAGTTTCAGCACCCTGGGTTCAGTGGATTCAATTAAAAAAAAAAATTCCTGTGAGCACTTTGCCTGCACAGCCCCTAGAAGGGGTTTTAAGCTTTTCCTCCAGTTCCCAAACTGAGAGTCTTATTCTTGTATTGTTGTCCTGTGAGCTGTTCTCCCTGCCCCCTCAGGATTGTCCCCTGCGGCGGATATCTGGGGCTTCAGTGAGCTGAACCAGCCCCTTTCCTGTTGGGGGTGCCGCCTAGCCTAAGGGAGGGGTAGGTGTGCTCCGCCCCTCCCTTCCCAGCTCTGGTTGGCTGACCTCACGGGGTGCTCATTTCACTCTCCACAATGCAGACACAAATGCCAGCTTTCGCTGGTCTGTCTGCCCAATGCAAGCCAGGAAGGTGGACACCCATTCAGCAATCAAAATCTCAGAAACACACAAAGCAACACACACATTAGAGAACCTGCCCTGCGAGGTCCTGGTGCCCCCATGCCTCGGTACCAAGCAGGAGGGGTCACAAAGTCAACCTCATGCAAGTCCCCTGCACAGCTGATCCTCAGTAAAGCTGGGGCAGCTCCTTGCGAGCTCCCCCAGCTCCCCTCAGAGAAGGTCAAAAATCCCCAATTGGCCGCACCATCAGCTCCGGCAGCTGGGGACCTGAGCCACCCACTGGCAGCTCCAGTCCCTCTCTGGCAGCGGGAGGGCTCTCTTCCCCTTCCCCGCACCACACAGATCAAAGGCTTTCTGGGATCCTACACAATGCCCTACGGGAAGGCAGAGGGTCCCCGTATGTGGCTGCTCAGCACAGCCCTCCGGCCCCTTTCTATTCAGGAGCCACACACTGTGGGACAGCCTTTCCCAGGGTCAGCACCATTCGCCGCTTTGTTTCGCTAGGAAGGCTCGGCCCCCTCCACACAGGCACACTGTTCCCCTGGCTCCCTCTGCCCTCTGCGTGGGGCTCTCCTTCCCCTCTCCTCCGTTCAGGGTTCAAGATCCCTGCTTTTGGATGCCGGTCTGCACTCCCAAGGGGAGGGAACTTTGCAGCCTCTAGCCCTAGGGCCTCAGAGCCCAGCACAGGCTTCAGGGGGGACTCCCCCTTTCTATGCCCCCCTGTTACCAGACTATGATGTTTCTTCAGTGCTCCCTACTCACAATATATCCACTCAGATCTGTTTCTCTGGCTTTTCCAAGCTGGTTATGCAGTATTTTAGTGCTAAATCGAGTCCCTGGCTGGGAGCGAGGGCGCTCTGCTGCTTGTCACAGTGCCACCGTCTTCCCTCCTCCTTAGTCATCAGTTTTGATTTGCTCTTTGAACGTGTTTGGAAGGAGCTTTGAAAAGTCAGTGTGTAGATTGGGGAGCTCCTCCTTTGTCCTGTTGTTTATGCTGATCTTATCACATGTGGTTAGAAATGTTTTCCTTAAGATTTTTTTTCATTTGAGAGTTTTTGTTATTTCTTTTGCGGCCTAATGCCTGTCATTTTTGAGGCTTCCTCGTGTTTGAAAGGCGATATGATGCAGTGATTAATACTGTGCTATCTACTGCCGGTCAGGAAGGAGGGAAGGTGGGGGTAGGTCGGAAGATCGGGGGCGGGGTGTTCTGAACCGCAGCTCTGCCTCTACATAGCTGCAAAATATTTACCTTCAACATTTTAAAGATCTTTTTATAGATTGTAACGTCTGCCATACAGGCTGGTAGAGTGTACATTTTATCAGTATGAAATAAACTGCATTCTTTGTCATACTTTTCAGCCTAAATTCTATTTGTTTCTGATATTAATTTTGCTACAGAGCACTCTTAACTTTGCATTTGCTTAGTGTGCCTTTTTCAATCTTTTTACTTTCAATCTTTTTGAGCTGTTTGATTTTTTATTTGTCCCTTATAAATTGAACATGTATAGCTAACATGTTTCCTGTCCAATATACGTATTTCTATATTTTATATCAGTTTATTCCTTTAACATTTATTTCTCTCCTGGAAATTCCACTGTTAGAATGTTGAAACATTAAATTATACAGTATATCTTAAATTTTTTATATTTTCATTATTTTTTTTTCCTTGCCTTTCAGAAAGAAATGTGGCTAGCTTTTCTTCAAATGAGTATTCAGCTAACAGGCCTACCTTTAGTCTTTAATATTTTAATGAGGTATACTTGACATACTATAAAATTCACCTGTTTTAAGGGTACGATTCAATGACTTTTAGTAAATGTATCGAGTTCTGCAACCATCACACAATCCAAGTTTAAAACATTTCCACTACCCCATAAAGTTCGCTCATGGCAATTTGTAGTCAATCCTTAGCCTATCCCCCAGCCCCGCGGAACCATTAGCTCCCTTTATTTTTAGATTTCCTTTTTCTGGGAAGTTCATATAGATGGAAGCACATATTATGTGTCTTTTGCATCTGGCTCCTCTTACTGAGAATGCTATTTCTGAGGTTCATTCATGCTGTAGCAGGAATCAGTATCTCATTCCTTTTTATTGCTAAATAGTGCTCCGTCATATGAATCTTACCACATTTTACTTACCTGTCCAGCTATCAATGGGCATCTGGATTTTGGGCTATTATGAAAAATGCTGCCATGGGTATTCGCATGCTCGTCTTTGTGTGGACATACGTGTTTATTTCTAGGTAGATACCTAGGAGGGAAACCATTGGGTCATATGTTAACATGATGGTTAACTCTTCAAGAAATTATCTTACAGTGTTTTCAAAGGACCATGTTCTATTCCCATCAGCACGTATAAAGGTTCCAGTTGTCCCACAATCTTGCTAGCACTTGTTACTTTGTAGTCAACCCAGTGGGTATGCTTTGATGTCTCATTTTTTATTTTTTATTTGCTTTTTCCCTAATTAATAATGTTAAGCATCTTTCCATGTGCTAATACCCTTTACATGTCTTTCGGAGAAATTTCTATTAAAAGTATTTGCCTATTTTTTCACTGGGTTGTTAGTCTAGTTATTGAGTTGTAAGAATTATTTACATACCTGTAAACAAGTTGTTCATTAGAAATATGATTGGCTAATATTTTCTCTCAGGCTGGGGCTAGTCTTTTATTTTCTTTATGGTGTCCTTTGAGGCGAAGAAGATTTAAATTTTGTTAATTTCCAATTTATCAATGTATGCTTTCATGGATCATGCTTTTGGTGGTGTGGCTACCTTGTTGTCTAACCTAAAGTCACAACGATTTTGTCCTATATATTCTTTGAAAGCTCTTATCATTTTCACTCTTACACAGGATGCTAATAAGTGAAAGCAAGGGACCCTTGATTACAAATCAAGAATTTCAAAACTGTGCAATCAGCATTAGAGCAAACACGGGGCCTTGTGTGACCACGTGGACGCATGCCAGTGCACTGGCCCTGCTCTCACAGGGCTGCAGTCTATTTTGAGTTGATTTTGGTATTTGCTGTGAAGTATAGGTGTACATTAATATTTTTACATGTGGATATCCAAATATCTTATCACCACTTGTTGAAAGACTATCTTTTCCCTAGTGAATTGACTTGGCACTTTTATTAAACATCCATAGACCAATAACATAACAGTTTATTTCTTCACTCTCAATTCTGTTCCATTGATTCATATATCTATTTTTATGCCAGTATTATACTATATCAATTACTGTGGCTTTATAGTAAGTGTTGAAATCAGAAAGTATAAGACTTGCATTCCATTTGTTAAATTTATTCCTAAATATTATATTATTTTTTCTACCTTTATTTTTTAATTAGAAAATCAACTTTTAAATTTCCCGATTAATGGCTTTATAGAAATAATATTATAAGCTACAGGGGTACAACATATATTTATTCTAAAGTGTTGTTACTTTGGCCCTATTATTTCTATTTCCTCTGATGTTACCAAACACGATACAAGGATAGGAGGGGACCTGGGTGAAATCCTGACTCTTCTCTAAGCCAATGTTAGCAGCCTGGGTGCAGCATTCAACCCCTTTCCCAACATTTGTTCCAAACTTTACACACAAATAAAAGACTTCTATTACTTTGATTTGTATAGAATAGAATCATAACATATTAATATGAAATTAATGTGTTTCATTCATCAGTAAAACTATGCCCTTCCATTTAAATACTAGAAGTAAATAACTATGTATCCAGCAGAATGGATTTACCATAATTTACTCAACCATTTAGCTTAATGAACCACCAGACTGTTTTCAGGTTTGGGAGATCAGTGTTATGTAGTTATTGTTATATTTTGCTATTAAAAAAAACAATTCTTCAATAAAAACTTTTGTACTTATGGGCATCTAACCAATAAATATTAATTATCACCTTGTGTGTAACAGGTACTCAAAAAAAAAAAAAATCAAGGGACAAAACAGACACAATCCCTGTGCATATAGCTTATATATTTTTGAGAGAAGATATATAAGTAATTAATTTAGTATATTAGGGAGTAGCAAAAATAGAGCTAGATTAGGGGCTTGGGAGCATAAGGGTAGGGTGGAGTTTAATATTGTTAAGATGTCAATTCTCACCAAATTTATCTATAGTTTCAAAATGCAAAACTTTATAAAAGTTTTGGAGCTTTTCTTGTAAAAAGTGACAAACTGATTTTAAGAGAGAGAGTGCCAGGTGGATACTGGAAATATCTGGGGGAACACTTTGTAAAGTATATGATAGTCTTACCACTATGATGTACACCTGAAACCAATACAAAATAATATTCTTTTGAAAAACAGTGCTCTCAATAAACACCTGTTGAATGAAAAAAATAAATAAATAAATAAAAATAATAATTAAAGAGATGTGGAAAACCAAAAGACTTTGAAAAACCCAAAATAATCTTTCCCCAATTGATTTCAAGGCTTTCTATAACCTATAGTATCTAAGCCAATGTGCTATTGGCATACAGATAGACAAACAGATCAATGGCACAGAAGAGAAATCCCATAAATATACTGATGCTTATATGCAAATGGCTACTTTGGGTAGGCAAAGATTTCTTAGTGCACTAACGGTATTAACTGCAAAAGAAATAGATTTGGCTTCATCAGAAAAATTTCTTCTCGCCTGGCCAGGCGTGGCTCAGTGGTTGAGTGTTGACCTGGGATCCGGGTGATCAGGGTTCGATTCCCTGACAGGGCACATGCCCGGGTTGCGGGCTCGATCGATGACTCTCTCATTGTTGATGTTTCTGTCTCTCTCTCTCCCTCCCCATTCCTCTCTCTGAAATCAATAAAGACATCTTTAAAAAAAAAAAAAAAATTCTTCTCATCAAAAGACATAGTTAAGAAAATGAAAGGCAAACTGGGAGGAAATGTTTCCAATACTTAAATCAAACAAAACACTTCTTTCCACCATAGATAACAAACCCCTACACATGACTACATAGTAAAAGACAATGCAATAATCTAAATGGGCCAAAGACTTGAACAGACGCTTCACCAAAGACGATACATGAATTGCCAAGGAGCGTATGAAGATGCGATCAGCGTAATCGGTCGTTAAAGAAGCACACACTGACGCTGTCTGCCAGGCGCACCGCACCTTAGAAAGGCCGCAGCAAGGAAGGCTGCGTCTCACGGGCCCTGAGGCCGATTTGGCAGACACTGTAACAGTCAAACGTGTTCCCGCACAACGCCCAGCACTCCAGCCTTAGCTTTCCCCAAGAAAAATGAAGACACCCCCCATAAAAGGCAGCAGCAGCTTTATTGACGCTAGTCCCAAACTGCAATCAACCCAAATGTTCATCGGCGGGAAAATGAATAAGCGGATTGTGGTGGAAACCCCCGGGGGGCCCCCGCACGGTGGAAAGCGACAGCTGGTGACCGTCACCGCATGGGCGACGAGCAGAAGTGAGCCGCTAGGCCTGGGTGACTGCCACTCCAGCGTGACCCCGGAGCAGCGGCAGTGTGTGCCTCGGGCCTGCCCGGCCCCAGGCGTCGGCCTGCGGGTTGCGGGGCACAGGGTGCGCTTGCTCCGCTCTGCATTTGCCAAGTGGCACGTCAGTGGTAAGCAGGGTGCTCCCTGCCCACCTGCCCGCCTTCGAGGTGTCACAGGGCGCGTAGCTGCTCCCTGACCACTGAGCATCCCCCCACACCAGCAGTTACTGTCCTCTCACTCACCACGTTTTGGCCTACAGATTTTGGTTGAAATCTTTCATCTACTCATTTTCTCCGCCATTCCCTCTGTCCCTGTAAACCCAGCCCCTTTATTGTCATCTTAGTGGGATTCTCAATGAAAGAGAAGACAAATGCTTGTCTTCAATCTCCCATCCTTAACCAGAAACGTTTGCCCGCAGGAATTTGATACAATAATGTGACGTTATTATTTCCTGATGCGTATGTGTGTATTAGGTACTGGAAAGTGCCAATAATTCTTCTCTGGTTTGACACACACACAAAATGTTATGAGTCTTCATAACATTTAGGAATACAAGATGTTGATTAAAATATTATTATCATAGTAATAAAATAATTAACTAATAACCAGAGTTACAGACTCAGGTTTACAATTACTTTCACCAGAAACAATAGTGATTTCTGAAGTTCAGAAAAGGATTCACCATATATAACAAAGTAGAGAAAGAATTATATTAACACAAAGCAGGAGTCCCAGAAGAAATGAGGATATTCTTGTGACATACTCAATTTATACTACATCATATCATTATCAAACCACATCTTTTCACTTATGAACTAGTTTTATAATGCGGAGTGGTATTTCTCCTAGCTGCCATTGGTCAGAGAGGGGACACCTTGTTTTTATCTCTGAGATTTATTTTCCGTTAGTTGTTAATTAAGATGCATGTTCAAGGTTAGATTCTATTGTTATTCCATTCTTTTTTACTTCTGTAGATGACCTGTTTACTCCATCTCAATTTTGTACAAATTTTTAAAATGTTAATTAAAAAAATTCCAGATATGTGATGATATCTTTACAATGGCTTTGACCAGGACAGACTGGACTGGACTGCTCAGCTCTGTGTTTAAGTCTTTCTTAACCTCCACACTGTCTTCCTTTAAACCTTCGTTTATTGCTTTAATTCCATTTACTTTCTTCTCTACTCAGGACCAATTACTTTACGTATGTTGGTTCTTCACAGCCTATCCTTCATTTATAAAATCTTACAGCCTCCACAAGCATCTTCGAATCTTGGTGACCATTGTCACATGATATCCTTTCTCCCTAGGATGCCTGCAGACCAGAGCATAGATGACACGTTTATCCGTGACATTTTATTAAATCACTTCAGAAGACATAAGGTCGAGATTTCAAAAGCAATAAAAAAGGAATTTCCTTTCCTTGAGGTTCTTCGTGACCGTGACTTCATCACCAATAGAATGTATGAAGTAAGTGAAGTTTATTATGTTACAGTCACTTAGTAGCCATACAAATACGTAGAAATTCTAAAACTTTACACGTGAAAGTACCTGTGAAGGAAAATTGTAACACATTAACAACAAAATCACTTCCTAGGGCTCTCCTGTAACTTGGAAGTCTGTGTTTATATTTTCTCCATTTATTGTTTTTTAAGGATTGTCAAGAATCTTGTAGAAACCTGGTCCCTGTGCAGAGAGTAGTGTACAATGTTCTCAGTCAACTGGAGAAGACATTTCAGCTGCCACTTCTGGACGCATTGTTCAGCGAGGCCAACAAACAGGAATACCCTGACTTAAATAACATTTATAAAGGCTTTGAAAATGGTAATTAGATTTATTACCTACCTCTTGATGACCTTTTTTTTGACAAGTATATATTTAGCTCCTACCATGTGCCACACACGGTGCTGGGCAGTGGGGATGTAGCGGTTAAGAAAGCAGATGTATCATGATCCTCCTCAAGGCCTATGGTATAATAGCTACTGTACAAACCCGACTTGCATTCTGCTTAACTAGGCATTTAGAGTCACAAGACAACCAGAGCCACAGTGGCATCAGATTTACTTAGAAGGACAAATGACAGGAAACACAATATCCAAACAGGGCAGCATCAGTTTGGGCTCTTCTGTGGGACCCCTTGCAGCTGTCCACACAGCAGTCCACCAAGTTGACTACTACCTACTTCAAGTAACAGCTTAGCTGTGAGCTCCACCCTGATTTAGCCACACCATGCCCATGGGAGTTAATGTCCCATGTAACAATTCTGTAGTCATAACTTTCAAGAATCTCACAAAGGTCAGGTGAGTTACAAGAGTCAACAGATTGAAAGAAGATCATAAATGGCTTATAGTTCATATATAGTCCCTCCTAGTACGCACACAATTTATCTACCTACAGTCACAGGTCATTTTTGCCCCTAAGCTCAGTGTTGGCCTACTCACACAGAAGAGAGGCCACCTTTATCAGGTATCCAGAGTAATGAGCAAGAAAATTAACCCAAAGTCAAATTTGCTTAAAGAACGAGAAATGGTTTTATTAATTTCTCAACAAGGAGTGAAACACACATTAATTATAGAATCACAAAACCTAGTGCTCTGCCAGGGACTACTTCTGATGCTATATAAAAGTACAGGTATGACTCTCAAATTTATTCTGAGAAGGCATAATTTATACTTTCTAATGGTACCCAGTTAAGAGAATGCTCTACTGTATCTAGATAGATGATAGATGATAGATAGATAGATAGATAGATAGATAGATAGATAGATAGATAGATAGATAGATGATAGATAGATAGATAGATAGATAGATAGATAGATGATAGATGATAGATAGATAGATAGATAGATAGATAGATAGATAGATAGATGATAGATAGATAGATAGATAGATAGATGGATGATAGATGGATGATAGATGGATGATAGATGGATGATAGATAGATAGATAGATAGATGATAGATAGATGATAGATAGATAGATAGATAGATAGATAGATAGATAGATAGATAGATAGATAGATAGATGGATGATAGATGGATGATAGATGGATGATAGATGGATGATAGATGGATGATAGATGGATGATAGATGGATGATAGATAGATAGATGATAGATAGATGATAGGTGATAGATAGATAGATAGATAGATAGATAGATAGATAGATAGATAGATGATAGATAATAGATAATTTACTTGCCTAAGTGAACCTTTTATTCTAATGGAGTCTCAGTGTGGAGTTCTCCAGATAAGAGACAGAGATATTAGAAGAAAAATGGCCACCTGTCCTGAAGAGAGTGGATGCTGTGGGATCAGACATAGAGTGTGAAAAAGACTACTGTGTCTTTGAAAGAAAGACAAATTTAATTTGGCTCAACCAGAGCGTGAGAAGCAGACTGTGGGAGCTAATTCAAGAGAAATAAGTTTGACGGTGATTTTGCAAAGTTTAGTATAGAAAGCTAAGCAATTTGAAGTTTATAGATAGGCAATAAAGAGATACTACCAGGTTTATAAGCAAGGAAAAAATGCAAAGCACGTATGAAGCATGTGGCTTATTGACTTGTGTCAATAATAATCTTACTTATGGAGAACAAAGTTGTTTCTCCAGCAAGTCATTTAGTCAGAAAAGGAAAAAAGGAAGAAGTCAAATACCTAGTCACAAATTTCAAGGCAACATCATATTTGTATCCAGGATGTCCCAAAACATGGGTAAGAGGCAATGGCAGGTACCTTTACTACCTGCATTGTAGGGGCTCTGATCCTCTCCATGGACTGTGCGGACTTCCCTCCCCAGGGCCTCCCTTGCCCTTCCCTGACCCAATTAAGTCCAACCCTTCTCTTCTCCAAGGCCATCTTTAAAGCTGTTGGGCTTTTCCTTTTATACACACGGATCTCTCTAGGATCCTAGTCCTTCTACTGAGGTATCCCCTCTGTTTCTTCATTACAGTGGGAACAGTTCAGAAAACAAATTTCACTTCCAGTATTTATTTTCATATTTTCTTTCCCAACCATACGATACCTTTTTACATGAGTAACAGGCTCACTATATTGTCACAATTTCTTTTTCCTGATATTCAAGGGGCTCCTTTGTTGGGGGTCCTCTATTCTATCGCAGGGATGATGGGGAACTTTACCATGAGGATAGGAACCCAATGAGCTCTGAGTGACCCAAGGACTGGAAACTCCTAAATGTGTAAATTTAAGATGATGTCCCTGGTCTCTGATGGGAATATCTAAGTACCTTCTTCTCTCTCCATCTTCTCAGCGGTCCATGAAGCACTTTGTCAACAAGACAGTGATGAAGAGAGTGTGGAGAACCCTAACACCCAACTAAGCCTTGAACAAGGTGATTGCAACCAGATAAAAATCAATTCTGATCTGCTAAGAGGAAAGGAGAAGGGGAGGTGGGCCCTGAGTCCTCAGTGGAGTTTGGGGATCAGGAAAGAACTGTTGAGGAGCATGGAGAGGGCAGGGAGGGCTGTTCACCTGAGAGTCTGACCAGGGGCTGATCCTGAAGGAGGAGCTGTGAGAAGAGACCATAAACCCAATAACCAAGACAGAGAAACGGGAACCCAGTGTGTCAGGAAACCAGATTTAAAGAGAATGCTGACAGGGAAGTAACTGTGATTTAGAGAGACCCCCGTAGGAGAAGATCAGTGTGAAGCTGTGAAGGGCTGAGAACTGTGGGTCCAGGTCATCGTCACAGAGCAGACCCCTAATGACGGCCGATTGAGGAATGGCTTTAATTGTCAGGGGTGCTGTTCAAGAGCAGAAACCTTCAAGGAGATGGGCAGTCCTGTAGGCGGAGAGGAGGGGAAGTGACAAGGTGTTGAGAAAGGGATGTGGGTATTTTGAGAGAGAGGAAGAAAGAGGAAATGAAAAACAGGAGAAGGGGGTAAAGGGCACAAAAAATAATCATATTAAGAGCTCACTTATTGACTGTTTGCTCTCACAGTCGTGGGCTTAGTGCTCACAGCTGCCCTTGGGAGGAAGTATCACTCTCTGTCTATTTGCAGAGAAGGAGACTGAAATATTGAGAGACCATGTATGTAGCTGGCCTGGGGGTCAAATGAGCAAGATGACCCCAGGCATTCTGAACCCACAGCTAGTATTCTTAACCCTCTACACACCCAGATAATCTCATGGAAAAGACAGAAGCATGAAACAAAAATAGGGAAACATATGCAGAGAGAAAGAAACAGAAAGAAGAATACCAGGAGCTGGAGGAGGTGCAGGGGAATCAGGCACTGACCCTCGTAAAAGGCCAACGAGACAGAGAAACAGACATTCAGAGGGAGAGCGCGGTGTGAAGGGGGTGGGATGAGGCACCAGGACTTTGTAGGAACTATGGCAAGGCCACCAGTCAGGGGCAGCTCCGGAGACAAAAACAGGTTCACTATGGCCATGGGTGACATGAAAAGCCATTGCCAGTTACCAGAGGTGCTCATGGGAAACACTCAGTGAGATGGACCGGCTAATGCCCTCTCAGCCCAAAGAGGGACTTGGGTCTGACTGCAAGAGTCAGGTGGAATCCTCCAGGCCCAGATGGCCTCTGTATTGATACCTGGGGGTGGGGGGTCCTCAAGTCCTACTTTATAAAGATTAAAAGGGAATTAAGGGAGAATGGGATTTCTGAAATAAACTTCAATTTATGAAATAAACTTCTCATTTCTTCTCCCAGGAACTAGTGGAAGCTCATATCAGTGCCTGACCTGGATCCACCCACATCCCTCAGATTGCAATGGTCTGTTCCTGTTGACTGTTCTGTGATCCTTGGTTGCTCTTGTCCCATTTGGGCCGGTGCTGTGGTGGGAGGGCAGCTTCTTTTCAGTACTGATTGCCCAGAATAGTTGTCTTTGCATCTGCAGTTTCTCTAAGGATTTAAATAACAGAGTCTTCATTTACCTGGTTGCCTGGGAGGGTTGCTCCCTTCACATTCCTTAAATGCACTTGCTGCCAGCTCCTAACAGCCTGGGCCAGGATCTATCGCCCATGCACCTGGCTTCATGATTTTCTGCCTCTGTCTTGCTTGCATCTGGCAACAGCCTTGCTTTGACATCACATCCTGCAGTGGCCAGCACTGCAGTGAGGGTGGTGAGGTAAGGGTGATGAGTGTGTTCCTCCTGGATCAGGGTCTCTCCACTACTGGGTCCCTCACACAGGGCCATGGACACCATGCGCCTCCTGTGCCAACCCTCTCCCATCATCTCCGAGCTGCTGGCCTGAAACTGCCCGCGAAGCACCTGACCAGCTTCCAGAAAAACACTTTAGTACTTTAGCAACCAATACCCACTGTTTACAACTCTTGACCTTCCCTTAATCTATAACACTCTTACTAATGTTATTAAATCAAAGTATTATAAATTTAAGATATTGATCAGGAAGAGTTAATTTTCTGATCAGTCACGATATCCCTTATAGTAATACAGACAATGTTTTATTTAATCTTCTCAAACATTTAAGATGATGATGTATGGCCCTCGCTGGTGTGGCTCAGTTGGTTGGAGCATTGTCCTATACACAGAAAGGTCAAGAGTTCAATTCCCGGTCAGGGCACTTACCGAGGTTTCGGGTTGCATCCCCGGTTGGGGCATACATGGGAGGCAACCAATTGATGTTTCTCTCTCACATGGATGTTTCTCTCTCTCTCTCCCTTCCTCTTTCTAAAATCAATTACCATGTCCTCAGATGAAGATTAAAAAAATAATAAAGTGATCATGTATCATCCACGTTTTTCAGAGGACAGAGAATCAGCTGAGACTTTGGCTATTGGTGCAAGTTCAGCCACTGAGACTAGGGATTGACCTCTGGCTTAACCCCTAGAGCAGGAGGTCTGGTGACCCACAGCTGGCTTCAAATTCTGCCCTGTGACTTTGAGGAAGTGACTTCCCCTCTTTGTCTCTCAGTTTCATCTATAGCATGGAGGTGATAATAGTACCTACTTCACAGGGTGATGGATTTTTAAAAAGTGATGTCATGTAAAGCACTCACAGTCATGCCTGGTACTTCGCCAGGGTTCCATGCATTTGCTAATATCACTATGTTTAAAAATCATTATTATTCGTATCTGGGCCAGAGTCTAAGCTTTTAACCACTATGTTAAACTGTGGGCTATTTGGAAAAGCAATGATAAGAGCAATACCAACCTCAGGCCTAGGTAAATAAGTTGAGGACCTCAGAGCACCCCAGAGCACACTAGTCTATAATAAGTTTCATGGGTTTGTCGCATGACTCTCCTCGGGAAATGAGTGATGTGGAAGAGATTTGGGGAACTTCCTGCACCATGGAAGGTGTTATCATGTAGCTTCCTGTGGGATGTGCTATTGAAAAGGTGCTCTAAATTAGTAATACATTTTTATAAAAAAACTTTCAGAGTGATTTTTGAAAGCAGAGTTATATTTTTAGCAAATCACATTTACTCAAAAAGTTGAATTTTAAAATCTTTTTTTAAAGTATCTTTATTGATCTCAGAGAGAGGAGAGGAGAGGGAGAGAGAGAGACAGAAACATCAATGATTAGAGAGTCATTGATCAAGCCCACAACCCGGGCACGTGCCCTGACTGGGAATCAAACCCCAATCGCCCGGATCCCAGGTTGACGCTCAACCGCTGAGCCACGCCCGGCAGGGCTAAAATATCTTTTAAAAATGTATGAATCCATATTAGCCATGTACCTACCAGTGCAGTTGGTGGGAACAGAAAGAGGTGAGAGGAAGGAATTGTAACAAGTAACGAGCAGAGAGGGGATTCAGAGTGTGTGTGTGTGTGTGTGTGTGTGTGTGTGTGTGTAAGGCAATAGTGTTATAACTCACAATGTGGCCTTAGAGCAACCCTGCTTGGAAATGAAATTTCAGAGTATCTCAGTGATGGGGAACAAGGTATATAAAGAAATTTTAACCTACAACCTAAATGATGCACAACAAGCAGGAGTGGGTGACTGTGACAGGCACAGGCAAGCTAAGGGCTGTGTGTCATCCCCACCACCCCAAGAGGAGGCTCTAAGGAACTGTGGATGTGGCATAAAAATGCACCAGGGTTCATATTCTATATTAAAATTAGGGGAATTATTTTTAAATCATACTTTACATAAATTACTTTCCTTTGAAAATAGCACTAAGTGAAAAACTCTAAGCTGCACTGTAAAAATATTTATCCATTCATACACTACTGAGGTTGGTGGGAACAGAGTGGCATGGGCCGATGGAGGCTCACCATGGGAAGGGGTGCGCTGGTCCTGGGTGGTGTACCCCGGGATTCATTCCTTGTCATTTCCTGCTCTGCTCTGCCCTCTCTCTTCGGCCACAGGCCCCTGCAGTCTTGCTTGTCACCTCCCCTGCTGCTGCTTCCTGCTGGGTTCCTAGGCTGGGAGACAGAGCAAGAGAGTGGCGAGTGGGAGCAAGGGAAAGACCGCGCGTTTCCCCACCCCTGCCATGGGCAGCAATTCTGGCAGCAGCTGCATCTCCCATGACTCCACCTCCCACCAGGCAGGTCAGCCATGGTCCAGCTTCCACCTACCCTGTGGCCCTGGCTCCTGGGCTCCCCCTTGGTTCCGCCCCCTTAGCTTTCTGTTGACTGTTCTTCAGGCTGTGGCCTTCCTGCATTTGGACTTCTCAGCTCTTCCATCAGCTGCATAACTAATGCCCTGGGTTAAATTCCCTCTGCTCTAAAGCTGAGAGCTTTGTATTTTCCTGTTAGACCCTGATTGATGCAGGGAACGAATAAAATATCTATGAAACAAAATGTGGTCTAGGTACAGCCACAGCTGAAAATAGACCCTCAGAGGACCGCCGTGAAACAGAACAGACAAATGTGAAGAGAAAAGGTACGACCTGTAACAACAAAGATGCACCAGGAGGCCAACAAGCAAACGAACAACGTGCCCAAGAGTCTGAGCCCGCAGGTAAGAATGAGTGGCTGGCTTGATGAGTGTGGAGGGGCCGAGGGGTACTTGCTGGCGGCACAGAATGAAGTAAGGCGTGACTCATGGAGGTATCTATTAACAAAAAGAGGGCAACCACACAGATACACAGAGCGCAGTAATGGAGCCTGATATGTTGATAGGAGAAACCTGGAGAAAGAGAGAGACGCTAAGAGGCAAAGGGTGAAGAGCTGCAGAGCCTCTCTGGGGAAGAGAGACAGAAACAAACATTAAAATGAGTCAGGAAGAGATTGCCTGTGGAATCAATGAGGCACAAACACTTCCATTGAGTGAAGGTGACCATATGTGCTGTCAGGCTCTAAGTAGGAACAGGAGAAGGAAAGAGAAGCCGATGAGGCTCAACAGAATGGTCATAGGCAGAGCAAGGCTCTGTGGGACCTCAGCTGTCATGTTTTTTTATTTCAGAGTCCTGCAAACAAGTACCCATCCAAGGAAATTATGAAAATGCAAAAACCGAGGCACCCAGCCCATTGCCCTCCGATGACGAAAGTAAGTATTACCCACCTTACCAATGATCTAAGTATATCTTTGTTTTTCTACAAGAGAGGAGCTTTCCTTTGTTTCCCCATAGTAACTTCTCCCCCACCCACCTAAATACCACCCAAGACACACAGCCTTGTGCACAGCCTCTGGCTGCTTTTAACAGGTGAGAGAGGCCAGGGAGGAAGAGAGCTAAGCTCTTCCACAGAGGACTTTCCCTGGGGGAGAACGCAGAGAGACTGTGGAGAAGGTGGACTGGGAACACCAAGCCACAGTGTACAAAAGTGAGGTAGAGTTCACATACCCTGACATGGAATCTAAACAGTGCCATGTTGTGGAGCTGGTGAAAACAAAGTAAGTTGAGCTTCATTTTTAGAAGTTATAACAGAAACATGGAAGTTGTGAGTGATGCTGCTGGTTAGATTTTCAAGCAAGGAAGCCAAGTGAAGCACCTTTAGAATGAAGTAGCAGGTGGAGGGACTTGATGTAGGGAACAAGGGGACAACTTTGGTGGTGATCCGAAGCTTGAGATGAGGAAAATATATGGAAAGACAAAACTGATAGAGAAGAGGCATGGGTCATATTACTAATTAAGAAATGGGGATAGAAGGGAAGAAAATAAGAACCATAACAGAGGATGGATGAACTGAAAAATCAGGTAGGGGACAGGGCTAGGCCTCGAGCGAGGCAAGGGACACCCTAGGGCACAGATAAGGAGGGTCTCACTCTCAGCACCTTCTTGTGTCCAGGGCACCCCATTTGCATCACCCTTGACCCTGCTGGGCCCTGAGGGAAAAGTTATAAGAATGTGGAGGAAAATAGTATGAAGAAAGAAAAACACAGGAGGGAAGGAACAGCATTAAATAGAAAACTGAGCTGGAGGCACAAAGTGGACAACTTAGAGGAAGAGTAAAGAACACTGAGTAAAAAGCCGGCGGAGAGTGGACCAAGTAAAGAGAGAGCGCAGACAAATCAAGACGTTGTCTCGTTTGAGAGACAGTCACAGGGAAAAAAGCACGAGAGGCTGTTCATAATACCATCAAGAAGGTGAGGTGTCCAGAATGATCAGAATGGCCCTGGAACCTTCTCAGGTGAAAGTAGGCCTCCTATTGCTTCTCGGCCTTTTGACTAAAATCAGGTGTAGTGTCTATTTTTATCAGTTTAGCATCTGATACATCCTCTGTCTGAGAACAATGTTTTGTTGAGCCGTACACTTGAAACCTGTATGGTTTTGTGGACCTGTGTCACCCTAATGAATTCAATTTAAAAAAATTAATTAAAAAGAAAAAAAAAATGGCCCCTTTCCAGGCATCTCATCCTCTCCATGGCTTCAGTCACCATTTATGATCTTTGACTTCTAAACACACATCTCCAGCCCAGACGTGTCACCCAGGCTCATTCAACCATGTGCCTGAAGATCTTTATGGGAAGATCTAATGGATGTCTCTATTGGAGGCTGTATCAGTTATCTACTGCTGAGTGACAAACAGCCCCAAAACTTAGTGGATTAAAACAACCATGATTTTATTTGCCAATTCTGTCAATTCCAACTTTAGAAAATCTCCTGCCTTCCATTTTTTCCATCCCCAGCATACTCGCTCTAATCCAGATTCCCATCACTTCTCACTTCTATAGTCTCCTGCTGGGCTACTTCTTACCTTGCTCCCTTCAGATCCATTCTCCACATCGGAGCTCAATGAGTGTTTCAAAAATTCAAACAAGGTCCTATGGCTCTACTGCTTAAATCCCAATACCGTCTTGTGGCCCTAGCACTGCGTGCTGTGGTGATTAAAGGACACCTACCACAGCTTCATATTTCCCCATCCTTCGTGCCACCTTCCCACTGAACAAGCTCCTTTTAGTTACTCAAATTTGCCAAGCTCTTGCAACTAAATCTCTGCCTTTACATACATTTTTGGGAAACAGTTTGGTATAATCCTCCAATGCTTTTATTTTTTTAATGGATAATTTCTATTATGGAATACTATTCAGCCGTGAAAATAAATATGCAAAATAAATGCAGATGACTATAACACACATAATGTTGAGAAAATACATCAAATCCCCACAACCAGTTGGCAGAGAGGCAGAGAGATACCGAGGGCATGATTCCATTTATACACATTTATATAGATTTCAGAACTGACAAAATTAATCATCTGTGATGTTAAAAGTCAAAGTGATGGTTAACTTGAGCAAGATGGGTGGGAACAGTTAGCGGCAGGCATCACTAAGAGGCTCCTAGGGTGTTAGAATCCAATATTACTTGACCAAAGTGATGGTTACTCAGATATGCTTCCTCTGTAATAATTCAAAATATATTATTTACCCATTTTTATCCATGTATGTTTACTGCAATTATGATTTTTATTTTTGAAAAAGTAAAAAATAAAAATTATCAAGGAATGATAAGAATAGGTAAAAAGAAACTAAAAATAAAAAAAATTTAAAAAAACAGAGTGAAGAGAGACACAAAGAAAGAACAGAGCTGAGCAGCAGGGAAGGGGTGGGGGAGCTTTCCCTGCAGGGAAATTTCAGGGCGAAGGGCTTGTTGACTGCAGTGAGGGTGCTCACTCCCTTAGGGGAGACAAGTGAAATGCTTCATTTATTATAATTTTGTCCAGGAGCGGAGCTACCCAACCATGGAATCAAAATAAACTCCTGTTCTGTATGCCTGGTGGATATAAAAAAGGAAAAGCCATTTTTTAATTCAGGAGTTGAAAAGCAAACCCAAACAAGGACTAATTATAACCACGAATCTGACATAATAGGTAAAGCTGACTGAGAGAATGTGTGATGTGAACCCCAGATACTGGGCAAGGGTCTGGGGCACGTCATCACTGCCTACGGAGGAGATCCAAGTCACCTTGGGTGGAGGCAGGAAAGGAGGGGAAGTGCGCTGAGCGAGAGGAAAGTGAAGAGGCAAAATGAGAAAGAGAGAAGAGGTAGAATGGGGGTGGGGGTGGGAGGTGGATTGAGGGTGGAGGCAGGAGGCAGGGGGAGGGCTGGGGTGAGGAGAGTGCTGCAGGGCGGCCAAAGCTGCCCCCTGAACTTCACCACCTTCTGGAGCAACCTGCAGGTCACACACATCGGGCACAGACCAGGGGGACCTGAGTTAGCTTAGCTTCCAGGTCTTCCTAGAGCTCTCATGAGGGGGTCTCCTGTCTGGGGGCTCCTTGGCCCCGCCCTGAGACACTAAGGGCTTTTTCTCCTCTGCACAGTGATCAGCAGTGAGGACTCCAGTGATGGAGACGACCGCCCCAAAGCCTTCGCCAGGGAACAAAGAAGGAAGGCTGGTAAGGCAGTAGGAGCTCAAGGCTTGGGCTGCAGGAATCTGAATTAAGAGCTACTGTTTCCCAAGATGTCAATTCTGAGTTCCATCTGTACCATGGATCCAGTATATCCTGGAATCCCATTCTCTGCATTTATTTTACCTTGACCTCTTTGAGAAATGCAGGAAGATAAGAAATTATTATTTATGTAATTATTAAATAAACATGCCTATTTTTGAGGATGACATCTATTGATGGTTCCTATTAGTCAACATATGTACCCTATATTGACTGTATAGTAGAAATAAGCTAGCAACGTGATGAGTTTGTTTTAAAACTCACTAGTTGCTATGCCTATAAAGTGTTGGGTTTCTACAGTAATTTCTATAGAGAACAGATACCTAATATCCCTTGATTGGAAGGTCATGTCCCCACCTAATCACAAACTTTGAATAGTGTCAAGGGTCCATTCCTCCACCTCTCTAGTGTCAGCAGAAATGGAGAAGGTATTTTGAAACCCAAAGTGTTGTTTTGGACAGAGTTCTTCAGCAAGTTGTGACACATAGAGTGACTTTTCAAAGGACCTTTGCAAATAGTGTCTTACTGTTTCCTTGACAACAGCCCTGAGGAGTAAGCAGGACGGACATCATTGGCCCTGTTTCTAGGTGAGGAAACAGCCACGTAAACGTTTCAGAGTCTCCGGAAAAGGCTCGTGGAGATACAGGGAAAGGCACAGCTACTGGCCTGGACTCTGTGCTATTTCCTCTGTAAAACTGGAGGTTGAAATGGTTATCAAAATGCTGTTTCCCTAATCCTATGGGCAGCATGAGCGGTCATAAACTCTGCAGCACTTTAGTGCACAGACTGCTCATGGGCTTTCCTTTCCTCCTTTCTCAAAGGACACTGGAAAGAGGCCTCTTTCGGAAAATACACTAGGAAAAGCCCGAGAACAAGTAAAAATGTTACCTGGTCTTAATACTACAAAAGATCAGTATTTCAAATAAAATGTTCATTCAGTTGCTCACTAGACCTATCAAAGTAAAACATAAATTTACTTCAGTGTTCAGGGAATGCGTGTTCTAACTTACGTGTTAGTGTAGGCAAACTGCTCTAAAGGTGGTCCCCATACAGGCCTATGTCTCAGACACAAGAGAAGGTAATTTCCCAGCGTTGTAAACAGTTTCAGGTGCGCCGGGGTGCACAGGAGGCTCTCTGCCTTCGACACAGATGTCCAAGGTCTCCCCACAAAGAAACAGCAGATGAAGGAAGGGTGACGTGACTACAGAAGGGGTAAGAGGTGGAAGAGAGAGAAGTACAGGAAGGCAATGTTCCAACAGAGTGGAGGGGCCCCTTGCCAGGGACTTGTCTCTGCTCTTGGGACAGGGAATAGAGCATCACTAACCTACAAGGCAGGTGACTTAGAACGACAGACCAGGTGGCCCATGTGCAGGCCATGGTATACATGGGTTTTCAAGATTTTCCAAGTTGTATTAGGAAATTTCTGCTGATTCGGTTCCTTGGTCGCAGTGAGACGCCTAATAACTCCTATTCCTTTTTGCACTGATCAATAACCTTTACTCCTTAGAATCAAACAAGAGGGGAGAGATCCGAGAAGTCACCTACTCAGCCCCCAAGACTGCATCACGTAAGACTATTGGGATTGCATTCCTAGACAAGAAACACGCAGAGTCTAAACCCAGAGCCCTGTTTCCTGATGTGTCTTATTCTGACTTTCTCTACATGCAGTGATTCTGCTACTTCTAGGACACCATTTTCCGCATTTAACTTCTTTGACCCTATTGGAATATGAAAGAGAGCGAAAAGGCCTTATAAATGGTTGTTTAACTGGATGAGCCCAGTCAACTGCTATATTGAAAATGTAGCAATAATACACTAGTAAATGACAGTCTTTTTTACTATACAAGATCATATCTATTAATGCTACAGAATTTAAATAATATACTTAGTCTCTACCAACATGCTTTATATTCTACAGAGCACAGTTAGCACAGTATTTCTGTATTCGTTGACAATATTGTCATTAGTCCCCAACTTAGAAAGTCTTGAAAGAATAATTTGTGCTGCTGTTTAATTATTGACTAAGAAATAGCTTCAGCCCAACTACTCTCAAACCCAAACGATAATTAAATCATGGGCTTACATTGTGATTTTGCACAGGGCTTTTGTGAATAAATGTTCATTTTGTTTCACAAAAATCTTAACAGGGAGATGGAGTAACTAGGCTACCCCAGCATTATAGTGGAGGACCCTGGAGGTGGTCAAGTTTAAGAGTCGGTTACAAATTCATGTGGAGAGTAGAAGGGAGATCCAGGCAGGAGCCCAGCATTATGACCCTGGGCACCGGAACTGGGTTCTACTGAAAGAGAGGAAACTGATCATCTCAACATCAGCACGATCGCAAACCCTATCGCCTGGCCGCATGACTGCTCATAGAATCTGTGAGGCCTTTGTGTATGAATAGCTCTCTCTTGCCTCCTACTTTACAGAGGCCGTGGATTTGAGAGAATCACCTCCTTGCAGGAAAAGACTTTGGAAAACTGGTAAGAGTAAATAAGATTTCTTCATAGTTATAAATGGACAGGGCTTTCTACAAAATATTCATTCTAACTTTTTTTTATGTCCTTCAAAGTAAAATATAAATTTGCTTTCATTTTAGCCTGTTTGGATTTTGACTTTTCTATGAGTTAGGCTAGTGGTTGTAACATATACACACAAAGAAGTCAGAGACTCAAACACAATAGAATTGGAATTTTTTCTCAAGTAAACATTCCTGGACGTATTAGATGCCGGAGGGAGGGGCTCTGTTTCCCAGTCATTCTGGGAAGCAGCCAAGTGGCAGGGAGATCTGCCTTCTTCAATACCACATTTCCAAGACAGCCCTGGGAGGGGAGCAGAGATAGATATAAAAGCAAATACAGATCCAAAAACAAGAACAGATCCATAAAGGGACAAGTAAAAGGAGAAAGAGAATCTGGGATAAGAAAACTGGGCCAAGAGGAAGCCGAGGTGCCGGGGGTGAAATATCTCAGCCCCAGGCTCAGGGGACAGGAGGGATAAAAGGCTGGCCTTCGGGTCATGTGACAAGGCAAGGCAGCTGAAGGAGGTCTGAGGGAGGCACGTTCTAGCCCTGGGCTTTCAGCTTCCCCACTCTCCTCTCTGGGTTCCTTTTCTCCAAGGGCCATCTGCTCCTTCTGCAGGGAGAAGTCGTGAAGGGTCTTCCGAGTCCAGTGCGGACGAGGTGCCCCCCAGGGCCGGGAGCTGTACAGTGAGACGTGGTCCTGATGAGCAGGGTGAGGTGCCATCGCTGGGCTCCAGGACATCAGGAGTCTGAGCTCAGAGCTCCTGCCTCCCTGAGCACACGCCATGGCCGGGAGCCCATTCCTGCCTTGATCTCACGCGGCCGCTTGCAACACTGCAAAGAAAGGAAACGTTATAATTCAGGCTGAACAGGATGGCTCTAGTTGGCCGGCAGTGGGTCTTACTCCGTGTTCGCGGACGCCCTGCCCTCCAGTGCGGTGAACCACATAGTGATGTCCCCTACTCACCACCTGCTCTGCACAGAGCAGAGAAACTGGGACAGAAAGCTGTTGGTCAGTTTTGTCACAAACCTTTTCAAACCTCAATAGACTCTGGTCATACTCTCTAATTATTGACGGAAGAAGCAGCGTCTGGTTATTACCATCAATGGGAATTTATAACTTTTGTCAGATGACCCCAATATGACATTGGCCTATATAGTGATACTTTGAAATAGCTTCACAATGAGGGGAAATCACACGTGTGATAAAGAGAGTTTACGTAGACTCATGGCAGCTAAGTCCAGATTCACTGCCAAATTAGTTAGCTGCAAACCTATGAAAAAATACTGGTTTTCAAAACGTCTTTGATTTTGCACATGGGCTAAAAGGTTGTGGGCCTTTGCCTCATTTGGTAGAGATCTCTTTCCTGCAGATGGGAAGAGACAAAAATGATCATCATCACGTCTTTATGTTCCAAATCCTTCTACAATGTGAGGAGTCATAAGATCTAACTCTTTTCATTATAGATTACTAGTTGTGTTTTCCTTTATATCCTAGGTTCTTCAGATATTGGAAAACAACCTACTTTGAAGATGAGAAATGTGAAACTACGTAAGAACAATTAAAACTCTTGATGTAACAGCTTTTTTTGCTATAAAAGCTTCAGTCATTTTTTTGGTTATATCTTTTAAATTTAAAAAAAGGAATTTGTTGGGATTTTAAATGATACGCATGATATATTTGGATGAGCTGGGCTAATTGGTATAAAAGGTCAATGGCACAAGAGCAATGCAAGTTTACTCTCCACTCAAACAAAGGATAAAGTGGTTCAGGGGTGGAGGGCTGCTCTGTTGCACACGATCATTGAGGACCCAGCTGATGGGGGCTCCCACTTCTAGAAAATGTTGCTTCCATGGTGTCCCTGCATAAGAAACAGAGACAAGGGGAAGGTTAAGAAGTGTAAGAAATGGTGACAGAAGGGAGTGCTTTCCATGGCATAGTTGTCCCCTGTCCTTGGGGATGGTTCCTGGAGCAACCTTGACCAACGGGTCAGATGGAGCCACCGGGTGGCCTGGCAGTAGGAGCGTCCCTACCCCTCCTACACGAGCTTCCCTTTTCCAATTTTCCTTTTGGAGAGTCCGTGCTGGATTGGCTCCTAGGACGCAGACTGAGGCTGTTACTGAATTTTACTTCCTTCCACAGGGCTAGTCATTGGTGACTCTTCAGAATCGAGTAACGGAGAAGAGCCTCAGGAAACGTCTAGTTCAGCCCTAAGAAATGGGTCAGGTAAAGAAGATTAAGATGCCGAGCCTTGGCCTGCGAATGTCAGGAATCTGAATTAAAAGCTACTGTTTCCAGATGCATTTTATTCTGAGCACCTTGAAGACCTTATACCCAGTTAATCCTGGGAACGCCTTTCAGCACTTTAGAAAATGGAAGGAGGCAGGAAATTATTATAAACTCTTGTTTAACAGGATGAGCCCTATTGACTAAATGTATATAATTACCCATTGCTCTTTTAGAAGAAATAAATAGCAAAATGATAATATTTTTTTAAATACCTGCTGTGGCGCCCACTAACAGAGATCTTAGATTTATATTGGTCCACATTCATGTCGCTTGTAATGGTAAAAGAGAACTGGTCCTGCTATGTAATTATAGACAGAAATAAAAGCTTCAGATCAAGCACTCTCAAACGTTAGTATAGTTTTTGACAGATTTCCATTACATTGTAACTGGATTATATCATGCTATTTTAAAGTACTTTGGCAAATAAGGCTTTACTTTGTCATCACAAAATCCTTAAGACTTAGGCAGGGTAATTCTTGCTATCTCCGTTTTGGGGTGAGGAAATTGATGTACAAATTTATAAGGGTCACAAAGGGTGAGTGTTGTATGTAGGAAGGAAGGTTGTAGGCAGGAAGATAAGAGCTGTGTCAGATGACCAAAGGCCAAAGAGGAGGCGCAAGGGGCCTGTCATACTCATAGGGGAATATATCAGTGCCTGATAAAAGACAACTTATTTAACAATAACAATAAACATATATATATGTGTGTATATATATATATATAGACACGTGATACATTGGTAGATGTATAAACACCTATATTGGTGTGGATATTAATATATTAATATATACATATATATTGATGGAGAAGGAAATATGAAAATCATAAAGAAACCAAGAGGTAGGAATAGAGCCAGCTATATGGCATACAAAACACCTAGAATAATAAAAGCTAAAAAAAATGGACAGAGAAATAAAAATAAACAGAGACTAACAGCATCATTGATTTAAAAAGAGAGAAACAGAAACTGAAGACAGAGGAGAGGAGCTCGCAGAATCTCCGCGATGGAGATAGAATCGTGTAAGGCAGACCAATGAGCTTAAAACAGAGAAGTGAGGGAGCGGGGGTACAGCTAGATTAGAAACAAAGAGACAGTCACCTGCTGTGTGTGAGGCGCAGGTGTGCCCCTCGTTCACCTGAGCTGGGAACCCACTTCAGCGCGACCGCATTGAAGCGCGTTCCTGGTCACCATGTACTGTGTGTCATTTTCTTACTTCCCTTCAGTGTCCCGTGGATTCAAAGCTCTTCAAATGACTAGAGGAAGCGAGTCAGAAGAGATGCCAGCCTTAGAGTGTGGCGGAGAAGCCAGTTGTGACACTGCTTGTCAGTTATCTTTGATTCCCTTCTGCACAGAGGAAAAGCTCTTCCCTCTTTTCCCCCGCCTCTCCCCCAAACATTGCGCACACGCGCGTGCAAATGAACACGCGCTCGTCCGCAGGCGGCCCTGGCCCGGCCTAGGCCCCCCCGCCCGCTGGGTCGGAGGGGCCGCAGAGAAGGGAGAGCAGGGCTCCTGGGTGGAGGGGGCACTGAGCGGATAATGTGAGGGAAAGGGTGGGAGAGGCAGGCTGGGGTCGGCAAACGAAAGGTGTCTGAGTTTCAGGCGTTTCTAAGTGGGCATGGAACCCAGCTGTCACCAGACGGGGGCTTTGTGGGGGAAGAGGGAAGACTTTCCAGGTACATCTCGGGAGCTTACCAGAAATACGGTGACAAAGCCCGTGACTGACGGACAGACTTGCCATGTAGAGAGCTCGGAGGGAGCTGGCGGAAGAAGCAGCGGCCAGCAGTGAGGTCCCTGGCGGAGAGCAGGCCCGGGGCGAAGGTGAAAGCAGGAATCTCTAAGGCTAAGCGGAACGGAGATGAAAATGTAAAGATAAAGATTGCCGTTGTAAAAACCGCCAAAAAAAACAAGATAAGATTGAGGGGAGGAAGCAAAGAAACAAAGGAAAACAGAAGGGAGGTGGCAGCGGGAAGAGGACCACTCCAGTAATAAAACCAGATCCGGAGGGAGAAGCCCGAGAAAAGAGGCGGGCGTGAGATGCGTACAGGGCGATCTGAGGCGCAGGAGGAACTGCGCAGAGACGAGGAAAATAGGAGGGAAACTTGGCAGAGAGAAGGGGTGGTGGGAAAGGGAGAGGAGGGCCAGGTGGGAAACGGGGGTCTGAGATGACGTGAGACGAAAGCCGTGTCTGCACAAGGGGTGGCTCACACCAGCAGTGGGTTTCAGGGTAAGGTGTCCCCAGGTGTCAAAGCGGCCTCTGTGACTCGCTCAGATTACTAGAGACGTCACCAGGCATTTCACCCACTCTTACGGCTTCAGTCACCACCCGCAAACGAATGGCTCCCAAACATACATCTGCCGCCCCGCCCTGTCTTCTTAACTTCTCAACTCACCCATCCGACTGTCAGGAAGACCTGTGGGCAGGGTCCTGAAGGCCTGAGCCGTCTGCACTCAGATGTCTTTCGATTTGAAACTCAACCTTCCAAAACTGGGCACATCACGTTTTCCCTAAAACCAGCATCTGTTCCCAGCGTCTCTCAGCTCTAAAACTCGCTGTCAGTTTACCCATCCTTTCAAGTCCATATTCTCAGTCACCGCCGACAGTCATCTCCTTAATCAGCGTAGCCCCCGGTTACCTGACTCTATCGATTCTTCCTTTAAAATGCCCCCGGCCTGTCCATGCACCCGCCTCCCCGGTGCTATGACCCTCACCAACGCCTCTGTCACTTCTCACTGGAACTAGAGCAGCAGGCTCCTGCTTGTCCCTCTGCTTCTAGTCGTGTTCCCACCAAATGTATTCTAAGCGATTTAGCTGAACCGGTCTTTCAAAAATGCAAATATGGCCCTGGCCGGCTGCTCAGTGGTTAGAGCGTCGGCCTGCGGACAGAAGGGTCCCGGCTTCAACCTGGCCAAGGGCACGTACCTCAGTCGCAGGCTCGGTCGCCTGCCCGGGTCAGGGCGTGTGCGGGAGGCACCCAATCGATGTGCCTCTGTCATGTTGACGTTTCTCTCTCCCTTCCACTCTCTCTGAAAAGCAATGGAAAAAATATCCTCAAGTGAGGATTAAAAAAAAAAAAAAAAAAATGCAAATATGTCCACGCTGCTATCCCTCATAAAATCCACTGTCCTTTCCTTTCCTTTCGGGTTAAGTTCATTCTCCTTCGTGTGGCCCCCCAAAGCTACCTAGGCCGAGGCCCCTTCCTCTTCACTGTCATCGTTGCCACTAACTTTCCTGCTCCGGGTTCAGACGTACTAGCTCCTCTTGGTTACTTGCATTTTCTGAATGTAGACCTTTGCACAAGCTTTCCACCCGCTTGGGGCTACGGTCTTGGTCCCGTCCTTCCATAATCTGGCTAACTCCTGCTTCCACGACACATCCTCTGGGAGGGGTCCCTCATCTCAGACCAAGTTCTTCCTGCCTTATGCCCCACCCTCCAGAGCACTCTGTGCGGCGATGTGCTCTAACACTCTTCAACTTTCAGTATATTCACTTCTTTATGTGCCAGTGTCACGGTTGCCCTTGAGGCTGACAAGACTGACGCTTCCGTAGTCTTATGCCCTTGATGTTATCAGTGCCCATCTCAGCACCTGGCACGTGAGAAAGCCTAACAAATGGGTTGAGCGAATGGAAAGAACTGTTCACTCTCTACTCCAACATTTGGAAATTTGTCTGGCAAAAGTTAATTTATTAGAGTATTTATATGAAATGCTTACAAAAATTATTTTAATAATTTAATTATATATACATATGTGTAGACGTATAAATGTAACAGCATTCCTGAAAAAGAATAACATCACCTAAAAAATATACAAAAATTTGTAAAAAATGTCATTAAGGAATGGATGGGAGAAAAATCTAAAGAAAAAAATAGAAAACCAAAGATGCAAATATGGGGCCAAAAGAAAAAGAAAATAGAGGGGGGAAAACAGATTGAAAGGAAAGGACAGAGACAATGAGGATCAGCAATAGTCAAAGAGATTTCCAGGTAGAAATATCCTTTGATTTAGGGGGGAAAAAAGGATGGTTGGAGGGCAGGAGGCACAAATTCAAATTACAAATTAAAATATTTTACAAACCATAACATAGGAGCAGAGCTCCAAGGACTTGGAAATAAGAAGTGTTCCTGCGTCATGTGTTCATCAAAGGATGTTCCAAGAGGCCAAGAGGCAGGGACGGAAAGTAGCCAAGCATCTGACACGATGGGTAAGGCCACCCAAGGGTCTTGGGGGGGAGGTGATTCAGCAGATACCACAGACCTTGGTATGTCAGAGGCAGGTGATCAGGGCTCAAGGACAACATGAGGCAGCTCACCAGCAGGGAGCAGGTCAGTTGTGAAGGTGAGAGTCAGGACTGGGGCCGCAGGATGTCGGGGGTCTGAAATCAGCGTTCCTCTCTCCTGCCGCACTTGACTCTGAGGACACTCTGATGAGGAAGGGTCGAGTCCACGTCTCAATCTTGCGCTCTACATTTGCATGACTTGACCCTTTGGGGAATAGCAGAGAAGCAGATCATGACCACAGTCGTGTTTAACAGAATGAGCCCTGTTGATTTTACGTGGATGATATAGTAGAAATACGCTGATTAAAAAAAAAAACAGTACCTTGTGTACTATACTAGTGTATCAATACCAAAGTGTTGGATTTATATAGTTATTTCCACCCTTGTGCATGGAGCAAAGAAATCCAAGTGTTCTTCTGTTGATAGATAATAGTGTCTCTTTGTCACAACCTTGAAAAGTCCTCAAAAGACAAATAAATAAATGGTCCTGCTACTTGTCAGGAAAAAGACCTCAGATAACTATTCTTAAACTCAACATATAGTTTTGAAGGCTGCCCGCCAGCATTTTTATACAGTGATTTCTCATCAACTTTTGCAAATAAGATTATATTTAATCTTCATTAAGAAATCTAAAGCCTGAACAGAGTAACTTTTGCTACCTCCCATTTAATAAATGAAGAAACTGATGCATATAAGTAATGAAGTGTTTTTTCAAAGCCTCAGAGAAACCAAGACTTTAGATATCAGTTTGTATGTTTGATTTATTTAGATACTCAGACATCGTTATAAACTCAAGCCTTCCACAATGTGAATTGTCATAAGATTTGGAATTTTTTTTAGATTTGTAAGTTTTATTTATAAATTACAGTTCTCTGACCATCACCTGTTACTTTCTAGGTGCCACGGACACTGGAAGCAGATCTACTGTGGAAAAACACAGTGGAAAAAGAAGTAAGAGTCGATAAGAACTTTCTTGATTTTTATGTTAAAAATTAACTATTTTTTAACGCTAATGTTTATCATCATTATTTTCTATACCTTTCATGGGGGGGAAGCCTTTTAAAGTAACTATATTTTTTTCAAAATGCTCATATCTTCATGTTGGTTTTTTTTCTGATTTTGAAGCATATGTGGTTTATAAACATTGGTGTATGTCTTTCCAGAATTTTTCTATCATGTATTAGTACATTTTGGAATATAGTTTTATTTATCTAAATAGGTTAATTCTATGCATACTTTTTCTTTTCTTGCTTTTTAAAATTAACGTGCCACACCTAGACAATAAAAACATTTAACATTTTTAAGAGCTATAAAAAATCTTGTTTAAGGGTGTTTTAACATGCACTGTTTTCATTTGTAGTATGGCTGAACATTTTTTCATTTGGTTTGGTCATTTGTTTTACTTCTTCATAGAATTCTCTGTCATAGAATGGCAATGCTTCCTGTTGTGAACACTTACATTTTTTAAACCTGGTCTCTGGAATTTCATCAGTTAACCTTATAAGAAACACAGGCCCATAGAGTTGTTTTGTTGGTAGAAATAGAGAAGGGCCTGGAAAGGATTTTACCTAAAACAGTAATATAGGATGTATACAGATATTTTTACTATAGCCTCCCACCTTGTTGCTTAAACTGGAATCAGCTTGAGATCTCGTATCTTTTTATTTTCAGATTTCTTTCCTAAGTACATAGTGTGAAAGATTTTTTTCAGTATTTGGGTGAGGATGCTTATTATACCTTGTTTTTAAAGACTACATCTTATATAATATTTTGTAAGCATTACTACGTATAGGATAATCATTATTCCCAGCTTCACTAAAATATTTTCCACATTTCCACATTTTTTTCCTTTTATCTTCAAATACTGATGATTTTTTGTTGTTAATCCTCAGCTGAGGACATTTTTTTCCATTCCTATTTCAGAGAAAGTGAAAGAAAGAGAGGGAGGGAGGGAGGGAGGGAGAGAGAGAAAGAGAGAGAAAAACATTGATGTGAGAGGAGAGCCACATCGACTGCTTGCCTCCCACACGAGCCCCAACCAGGAACAGGGAGCGAACCCACAACCCAGGTACGTGCCCTGGACCAAGAATGGAACCCGTGACGCTTCCGGACCGATGCTCTAACCACTGAGCCACATTGGCCTGGGCCAATGACTCTTCTTTTTATGCTTTCTGTCTACCAGACCTCATCCTTGTAGGCTTCGTCACACTCTCTTTCTTACTGCTCTTACTGCTACATTTCATACTCCCAAGCCTTCCACAACTTCTTTCCTTGTAAGTCAAACCACATTTATACTAATGACTGCTAAAACTCAGTCTTCCTTCAGTGTACACATTTTGGGTGAAGATATACAAACAGACTTCACAATTGTCAATCATTAACAGAGTAGCACAGGAAATTTGGCAAAATGAAAGGAAAAACAAGATTTGTGGGGAAAGGGGTTGTATCCCCCAAATGGGGGTGTGGAAGGCTTCAGCATAAAGGTCAAGATTATGAAAGATTTTGGCCAAGCTTTCACTCAAGCTAAAGACTGAGTAGAATCCTGTCAACTTATGCAAACAAAATCCCCATAGCTCAGTTTATAGGACATGGCAGGACAACTCACAGTGACCCCAACTTTCCGCAGAATAAGGTGGTGAACCCAGAGTTTTATTTTTTTTTTTTCAAGTTTTATTTTTTTTTTCAAGCTTTAAGTTCTACCCAGAGGCAAAGAGTCAAGGATCCATTTTTAACATAGCCCTGGGTATGGTCACAACACGGTTCCCAGTGGCACAGATACTTATTGACACAGCCTCACAATCTAGCGACCACAGGGGCTAAATGCAAGGTAGGAACCTCTGTATTTTCCACCATGATGCAACAGAGAAGAGCTAATTTTACCGGGTTAGAGTTGTACCCTTCCTGCTTAGGGTGCTTTTCTCCTCCAGCTGTCCTCACCCCAGGTGAAAGGTACTAACATCCCAGAAATTCCTTCCTGATGCTGTGTGGCCAATAACAGAAACTCTGCATCAGAAATAGTTACTTTTGCATATTGATGCATCCAAGAATGTGTTGGATGAGTAATTTAAATGAATATATTAATTCTATCGGTTTGTGAAAAGTTTAATCCTTGAGGTAGTTTCAAAATAAATTTATTAAACACAAACTCTTATCTCAACATCTGCTTTTGGGAATAGTAGACCAGGACACACTCATTTTATTTCTCATTTAAATCTTTAAAAGGAGTCTTTGTTTTCTGAGCACTAGGCCTCAACAGTGGGCTTAGAGTATTCAGTAAACCATGTTTTAAACAGATGTGCTACCATCCGAGCTATGTTGTTGCATTTAGAGAGCACAGGCAGAGTATATTTAGCATTATTCTTAAGGGCCTTGCTATTTTCAGGATGGTAAATGAGCACTGGCTTCAGCTTAAAGTCACAGCTGCATTAGTCCCTCGCAGGAGAGTCAGCCTATCCTTTGAAGCTTTGAAGCCAGGCACTACTTCTCTTTTCTAGCTATGGAAGTCCTACATGGAATCTTCTTTCAATATAGGGCTGTTTTTTCTACATTGAAAATCTGCTGTTTAGTGTCTTATTAATTATTAAACTAGATCTTAGCTAGATCTTCTGGATAACTTCCTACAGCTTCTACATCAGCACTTGCTACTCCACCTTGCACTTGTATGTTATGGAGATGGATTCTTTTCTTAAACCTCATGAATCAACCTCTGCTAGCTTTCAAAGCAAGTCTCTGAATTACACTTTGCTGGTGATGTCTGAGATCAATGGTTCCTTGATCTCCTTGACACTCCCCCTAATTTGCTGTAAGCTTCTGCCTGATTTCAGGTGCTTTTTACATTTTCTTTATCATGAATGAGAGAACCACATGTGACTATGTAAAAGCATACTGTAAATGACTGGTGCTGTGTACAGATAGGTTGTTTTTGTTGCTATTATTGTTTTCAGTGTGATGACAACCAAGACAGCACAAAAGTTGAATGAAGGCAAAAATAAAACACTTGAAGGTTACTGACATATATAAAGCTTGTAAATCTCTGTTTATAATTCTAAGTGATTATTTTCTTTTCTGTTTCAAGGAGAAAAGGTACGACACATCAATAAAATAAATAGTCTCCAAAGAGGTAAGAACAAATGTGAGGATTCACACCTGTGAGCTTATCGCAGACCTGGTCTTCCTGCCAGACCCTGTCTTTGCCACAGCCCCGAAATCTCCTATGGGCTTCATAACTAATGGATTATTTAGCGTACAGCCTGAATCTTTGTTGTAACAAAGAGACCCCCATGGCTTAAATCACATAATTTGTTTCTCTTTCATCAAACACTCCAGATGTGGTAGGAAGAACCTACCCATTCACCTGAGTATTTCTGTCACCTTGATTTGTGTGTATGTGTGTGTGTGTGTGTGTAAATAGTATGAATATAAACATTCAAATATAATGCAAATAAATATATGCATATATTTCTAGCATCTCTATCATTTTATCTCCATGCTTATCTTTATCATCTTAGTTACTTCCCAGGTTATACTTACCCAGGTCTAAGATTTTTTTCCTCTGAGTTTTTGTGAAACCTTTTTATCTTACCTGCTTTAGTAAAACAGTTGGAATTGGTAGTCTAAATACAAGCCACATTTGCTTTTTCTCCTGCTTCCTTTTAAAACATATTCTCTCAAATAATTTTTCCTGCCCCAGGCTGAAGTCTTAGATAAGCCCCAGAGCTGTGCCAGTGTCTTTCAGCAGCAGTGATATATTCTCATTCGGCATTAAAAAGCCTGAGCCGATATGTTAAAACTGGAAAATATGTAGTGAGGAAGCTGGATGGGGCGAACCTCTTCTCTCATCCACATTTCTTCTCTAATTGCAATCAGTATCTATTGCTTTTAGCTAAGTCAAGTTTAGGGAGGAAGGAGAGAAGGAAGTGGTAAGGAGCAGAAATGGTCCTCTTATGACATTCTTTATGTCTCCCAGATATGGTGGCTGCATGAGCCACATTTGAGGGTTCTTAAGAGACCTCTTTCTTGAGAATTTCTCAAATGTATTTCTCCTAATGCAAGAACTCCACTGACTGCTTACCACTTCCCTCTTAGTCTCCCAGCTTTAAGGAGGTTCACACCTCATTCATCTAAATGGTTCTCCTAGAAGCAGCATCTCTTAAGAAGAACTAATGGAGCTCCTCCCTTCCCCAGAGAGGCCCATGAGAATCATGCCTCTTTATGGTCCTACTGTCAGTGAGCAAGTAGCTAGCTCCCAACATACTCATCCTCTCTAGACTTTCCAGGTTGAGTTTTTAAAATTCTCTGCCTCCTTCAAATTCCTGGAATCTCAGATCAATTACTTTGAGGTTGAAGGCTTCTTATTTGCCTTGAGGGTTGAGGGAACACCTTACTGAGCTTCTACAGAAAGTCTGTGGTGTTGATAGTTTTTGAACAGGGAACTAAAGAACAGCCACTTTACTTCCTGGGGGGGTAATTAAACTCTCATAAAAAGATTAGTATATGTAAGGGCCTTATATTTATGTCTACCATGTAATAAGCACTTATCAAATGTTAGCTGTTATTATTGTTATTCTCAGTGTTCCTTGAGATACAAATGAAACTCTGTCTTAAGTTCTTTTTTTCAATTAATATGGGTATAAATGAATTAAGATTAATGTGAGGCTAAAAGAAAAAGAAATCTAAGATGAACCCAGGTCAAACATCTAAGACTTGGTAAGTATAAGGCTATGGGTTATGTATTTTTCTTTATGTGTTAGGCTTTTGAAAAGTTACAGTAAAATGGAATTATTTGAAAGCACTATTATATGCAATGCAACTTTTCACAGCATCTGTTTCTTTTTTTGTTTGTTTGTTTGTTGTTTTTTTCAGTGACAAACAGAGGCAGACATAGAATCCAGTCTCTGAATAACAAAGTCCCATGGAAAAGAAACAATTCAAAAGGTAAGGTTTTAAAAGATGGATACATTTTCAATAACTAAACACCTCGATTCTCATGCTTTATTCTTTGCTTTTAGTAACAAACCTATTTCCCTAGTTGCTTGATGTAACTGTACTAACTGTTGAGAAATATATCAGATTTAGTCAATTCCAAAATGCATCAGGGATTGAAAGATGATAACACTGCAAACAAGTAACTTGGTGATGAATCTACAACCAGAACCCAGGGCCCAGGGGGGCCACTGCAGGGCTGCCTCTACTGAACTGATAACTTTTGGGCTGGAAATACAGCTGAACCATGAACAACACAAGTTTGAGCTGTGCCTGTCCATTTATACATGAATTTTTTTCACGTTTCACATCTGGGGATTCAACCAAATGCAGATTGAAGAAAATGTTTTCATTCCCAACTGCAGATGGAAAATACTCCTTTCTATTTGCCATTGGTTGTATCTGCCTGTGTGAAGGGCCAGCTGTAGAGTCGAAACTTAAACCTAGATTTTCAACTGGGTGGGAGTCTTCACCCCTAATCCCTGAGATGGTCAAGGGCCAACTGTAGCCATGAAACACTGTAACTCACAAGTAATGTAGCTGTCTTGCCTCATGTCCCACCACCCTGAGGTAATTGTGTGGACCTGGGTCTGTTGCTTCTCTTTTTCTGCCCCAGGTTACTCATATGTAAAATAAAATGAAATGAGATAATAAATAATAATAAATAGACTGACTGCTCTCCAAGGCTCATCCCGGTTTCATATACAGCTTCAACATACTGCGGATCCCCCACTGCACCATGGACAGCTCCTGCTTCTGCATCCTGAGCAGGGAGCCCAAGAGGTGTCTTTGGATACGATCATCCTGAAGTTCATTTTAAGATTTCTACATCAGTTACTATGGAGTCAGATTCTCAGTTATTTACTCCACCTCACCCCCACTATGCAGAGGCTCTAAAGTTCAAAGCCTCCTCCCTGTGCAATTTGCAGATGACTCTAGAACTCCACTGAGCTTCCAATTCAGCCAGAAGAAAGCTGATGTGAGAGGGACTGAGGAAGCAGATAAGACAGGCACTGCCTCCTGTTGGGCTGCCTGATCATGATCCTGCTTCCCCCGGCCCAAATCTACAGACAGATTTGTCAAATTATAGACAAATTACAGTCTAAAATTCTTTTTCTGGGCACAAAACTGGGGAAGGGGAAGGAAGTTTCGCTGGAAATTCTCTACTTCTCTACTAGTATAGCAGACTCAATATATGTTACCAACTCTCAGTAGTTGAATGGTGGCCAACTTGCTTAGGAATTCAGACATTGGACAGTCCTTCTGGAAGGTCTGCACCTTGCTGTAGTTACCTCATCACTCAAGGTGGTTCTCTTGGGCAGAGTATCTCTCAAGAACACCCAGTTCTGGTCCCATCCAAACAGGGCCCCATCAGGCCATGGAAATCATGCTTCTTTATTGATTCCCTTACTGGCTCCCAGCTCAGCCTTTCCTCCACTGCACCATGCTCTAGCTATGACCTTCACCTTTACATTTCTTAGGGATGAGTCTAAGAGTCTCTCCTTCCTTGGCATCCCCAAGGACAGAGGTCCATCTTCTGTGTGGAGCCTTTAACACCTTCTCTCTTGGATTAAGGAGAGGTGTCTGACAGTTCTCTCCAAAGAAATGTAGCTTCTCGGGGCCTGATGGTAGGGAAGGCAGAACCAGCCTCACCATCCCCTCCCATGTTCTGTGCAGCAGGACTAGACTAGCATCTTGCTTTATGGGTACTAGGCTCCTGTTGTCTTGTTCTTGGATGTTAATGCTTCTGCTACCACTCTGAGGAAATCAAAAAGTCACCTAAATACCCTGATATACTTTTTTGCCCATAATGATTAGCCCCAACTATTAAGACAATTATTTTTAAACTGACTTTAATTTTTCTGACCACATTATTATTTATAAGGGTTAATGTGGGGTTTTTTGTGTTATTAAGATGATAGACCCAAGAACAGTTAAATCCTACTTTTCCAGGCATCTTACTTCATGGATGTAAGGTAACAACAAGGTGCTGGAACATGCCAACACACCAGGAACCATTGTAAAGCAAAGCTCATCAGTACTTTGACACATATGATTTGGTGTTCAGCCCAAATTTCTTCATGCTGAAAACTGGGCTAGAGAACACTGAGCTTCTGTTTGTTTGCCCTGAAGTGGTCTACAAACCTGAAGATTTTAATGAAAGGGGAGTCTAGCTCCTCCACTAAACCCAGAAGGATTTAAACAGAGACACTAAGAGCAAGAGAATGTATGTTTGCCGTTAGTAGCTGCTGATGAACAGACTCTGGTTATTGTCAGGAGTATACTTCAATCTTATGAAACATCTTTTTGTCAACCTTTTGTGTTATCTTTACCCCTATAACTTTTAGAATGCAGGCGTCTGTTTCTATAAGTTCCCCTTCATTGAGTTAGTTTTGAAGTTCTCGCTGATTTTTGCCACCATTCTTGGTATAAAAATGTACTTGCAAGTTTAGGTTTGTGGCAGCTATCTGATCTGTAGAGTCCACGCGGGGGTCCACCCTTGAGACCTTGTACTACTCCCTTTTATCTGTGTCTTTAACAAAGGACATCTCCAATACCTTATTTAATTTTAATTTTTATCTGTACACATTTATTTCCTCATCTACTGAATGAAGATAGTTTTAGTTCCTATTTAATAGATTTGTTTCAAGGATGAAGTAAGTTAATAGAGCCAAGGTCTAAGGATGGCTCCTAACACATAATAATCACTCAACAGATGCCCAGTTTCATTATTCTTCTCACCCTCTTGCTTGGGAAATACATAAAACACTGTTTCAAATTTATTTGGAATAATTTGGAGATAATAGTAAAAGAAATATAGTGTGAACCTCAGTTAAGCATCATCTTTGTAACTAAGTATAGGCTTGGGTTCAGCAAACTGTGGCCCATGGAGCAAATCCTGCCCACTGACTGTTTTATAAATAAAGCTTTATTGGAACACAGCCACAGCCACCTCTTTTTATTTATGTAGTACCTATGAATGCTTTCACAGTACAACAGCAGAGGTGAGTAATCACAGCAGAGGTCATGGACCTTAAGTAGTTACTATCTGGCCCTTTACAGAAAAAGTTTCTAAGTCCTGATCCAGGCATTTAATATCTGTATTGAAGTACTGGCCAGGCTCCTGAAGAGCTTTCACTTGACTGGTGTTTTTCTACAATACCACTGTTTGCAATTTTACAAACAAAGACATTTATGTTACTTTTTCCTCCTTAGGGATAAAAGCTGGCAATACTGGGCCTTTGAAAAGATCCAGAAAAAGAGGTAAAAAGAAGTGATTAATACAGTTTTAGTAATTAAGCATCTAAATTTTTATTTTATACTGTTTTCTAAATGACAAATGAATTTTTTAAAATATTTTTATTGATTTCAGAGAGAGAGGAAGGGAGAGAGAGAGAGAAACATCAATGATGAGAGAGTCATTGATCAGCTGCCTCCTGCACGCCCCCGACTGGGGACCAAGCCCACAACCCGGGCATGTGCCCTGAACAGGAATCGAACTGCCATCTCCTAGATCACAGGTCAATGCTCAACCGCTGAGCCATGCCGGTTGGGTGACCAATCAATTTCTTTTTTTCTTCTTTTTTTTTAACATATCTTTATTGATTTCAGAGAGAGGAAAAGAGAGGGAGAGAGAGAGATAGAAACATCAATGATGAAAGAGTTATTGACCGGCTAGCCCGCAACCCGGGCATGTGCCCCGACCGGGAATTGAACCCCGGTCACCTGGATCCCAGGTCGATGCTGAACCGCTGAGCCACACCTGGCTGGGCCAATCAATTTCTTAATTGGTTTATAGAGCTGGTAACAGAGGTTAGGGTAGTCAGTGGCCTTGGTCAGTTTCAACAATATGACAGGATGCTGATAATACCTACTTTATTGATGTTCATCAGTTGGTCTGTGGGAGAGCTCAGGCCTCCTTGGGCCTGTGCAGGACTCCCTTTGCTGCACTGATAACTTTTGAGGAGAACACTGTGAAGTGTGTGACTTGCATGCTATTTAGCTGACCCTTCTCTTGACCACATTGAGAGCCACCAGTTGCCCACCAACCGGGACCCTGGGTGGTGGTAATACAAGATGTGTGTCCTAATTCCTAAAATTCCTTTGGTTATGTGATTTTTGCTTATCATTTCTTCTTTTTGCCTCAATTTCCCCCTGTAAATGGGTGAGTGACAGATGAACTCAACTGAGTGGCCTCCCAGGCCCTACCCAGCTCTAATAGAACTGACTCTGAAAGGACCAAGGGCAGCCCACTCTCCCCATCCCAGACAGTAGCCTCAGTGTATGTCTTTCATGGATCCCCCTCAATGTTGGTCGGAAGGACAGGAGCAGGTGCCGCTGCTACTGAAGTTCATTTTAAGATTTTCAACACCTGCCTCAGCAGAACCAGGCCAGTGCCCCACCCCAAGGGTGGACAGAGGCCCCCTTCCCAGTTTCTTCTAGAGCACTTCACCCTGGGAGTCACAGGGTAAAAGCCGTAGAAAAAGTTCGCAGGAGGGAGAAGTGAAACAAGGCAAAGAGCAAGGACAGGGGTAGACACTGCTCCTGCTGGGTGCCCCATGGCCATCCTGCTCTCTTTTCCCCAGGGGGGCCTCAGATGGGGAGAGAAAACTAAAAGTTGAGGGGTCTTCTCCACCCACATACTCAAAGCAATAATACGGCCATCAATCTTCTGCACTAACAGAAGAAAAACCATTGTGCCACAGGCTGCTGTGGCCAGCAAGCTCTGGAATTCAGTCCTTCACACGAGGATGTTACGTAGGATTTCAGAGAACAGGATTGGAGGAAGACACCTCTATGTGTCTAACCTGCTATAAAAGAAAGACCTGGCTCATGGGAAACTCCTTCCAATACATTATTTTAATTTATAAAAGAAGTATCCCAAGGTGGGTGAGGAGAGAGAGGGCCCAGTTGTAGAAGAAGATGGACTGAAAAAATAATAATGCTTCCTTGCAGGTCCAAGAATTCCCAGAGATACAAATATGGACTTTAAACCTCCTATACTTCCCGTGACCTGCGGTCAGATGAAGGGGATGTTGTACAAGGAGAAAATGAAAGAAGGTGAGTGTCCTGGTCTTCTACACTTCAACTGGAGACTGCCCATGTGGATCTGATATTGTTCAGGGGCCGGACGCCTGTGTCGGGTCTCCAAGAGCATCCCAGGTTTGGGGATTCACTAAGAGGACTCAAGGGATTCACATCTAGTCAGACTCATTGCTACGATTTATTAAATTGATACGAAGCAAAATCAGCAAAGGAAAAGGGCACATGGGACAAAGTCCAAAGGAACCAGGTGCGCTTCCAAGAGTCCTGTCCCAGTGGAGTCGCACAGGGCACGCTTAACTCTCCAGCAACAAACTGTAACAGCGGGTGTGAGATGTCCATCAGGAAAGCTGCCCTGAGCTTGGGAGTCCAGGGTTTTTATCAGGAGTTAGCCACATAGCTACACTTTTCCTCACACCTGCCAAAATTCCAGAAGGAAAGCAGGTGCTCAGCGGGTGGGACCCCTCCCAAAACCCAGGTTCTCAGATGTTAGCCAAGGACCAACCTTGGAAGCAGATATTTCTAAAGACAGCTGTCTCAGGTCTGCTCTGTTAGGTCTTTTCTGCACAGCATCCCAGGTAGGCTGGAGGAAAGATGGCATTTCCACACTTTTAAAATTCATAAACATTAGCCTACCAGGCCACCTCCCCTTGCCCCCTTGGAAAAGGTCCCTATGATGCCCACCCAGCACCCAACCCAAGAACAAGCACCTCAATATCAGGGTGGGAATGTACACATTTAAGAAACCCGGCAACAAGTTCACAGCCCGGTTCCCTGTAACACTGTACCGCCTTGTGCCAACCGGGGGAGCGCAGGACTTAGAATCAGGGGGCCTGGCTTCAAGCTTCAGCTTTACTGAGAGTCCGTCTCATCTCGACCAAGTCATTCTCTCGCATCCTAAACTTCCTCCTCTACAAAATAGAAATTGCAATAAAACTTGCCTCGCCATATGAGAGAAAGCGGCATAACAGATATAAAATAATTTGCAAATCGTAATTGTTAAAGTACAGCACAAATGTTTGGCTGCCATGATTGAGTCCCCCCTCCTAAAAAAGAGCCCTTTCGACACCAACAAGTATAAATGTGTGCCCTGGAGCTATATTGCATATGAGTAATTTAACTTTTCCTACTGTGTGACATTTCCGTAATGACTTTCCACATAAAATAGCCATGAATCCAAAATATGAGAAATAATTTGCTTGCCATTACCTGGCTGATCAACACTGTACAAGACGAGGCAGGAGAGGCTGTGGGAGCAGCTGCCACGTGGCCACCTGTGTGTCCTCAGCTGTCCCCTCTGAAATTCAGCCCGGCTCCATCCGGAGCCTCAGGGAAGGGCAGGGCAAGAATCCTGGTCTTCTTTGTTTTAGAGCCATTCTTTTTTTCTTTTTCTTTCCTCTTTTGAATATAGCTAAATGCTTTCTAAAAGTAAATGCTGGTAATAACTGTTGCCCTCCTCGTTGCCCGGTGAAAGGAGCGTGGGCACAGGGCAGGGAGCCCCCTCCCGCCCTCGCCCTTCGCCAGCCGTGGGGCCCCGAGAGGCGACTCAGCTCTTCTGTGCTGCTGATTCGAAGCCCAAACTGGGGGGGGGGGGGAGCCAAGTCCTGGGGTTTTCCCAGTCGGGGGCACCCCTGGCACCAAAGGGAGCTCAGCCTGCCTTGCCCGGACCAACAGGAATCTCGGCAAAATGCATAAGGACCAAGGACGGGAAGCAGCTCACCCTCAAGGAGTTTGAGGTCGAAGGAAGCCACGAGCGGTCCAAGAACTGGAGGCTGAGCGTGCGCTGCGGGGGGTGGCCCCTCAAGTGCCTGATCCAGGTACCCTCCCGGCGGCCTGTCGCCTTCGCCAGCCCCAAGCTTTCTTGGCCCCCGCCCAGGGCGCGTGCACCTGTCACTAAGCCCCCCCCCCCGGGCATGCTCCTGGCCGGCTCCTGCGCGGCCTAACCCTCTCCACGGGTCACTCTTATCCCTCGGGAGGTAAACAGTGACCGGTGGCCTGGGCTCTGTCACTAGTAGTCGCCGCTGGGTAATTTGGTGACAGGGAAGTAATTTAAATTGGGGGGCGGGGGCAGGGAGGCGGTCTTGGGCTTTGGGGACCAATGTTAGAAGTAGCACAGTAACGTATCTGGGAGGCAGCTGGAAATACCAAGCTCAAAACAGTAGAAAAAGTACGAAGAGGACACAAAGGCCCTCGTAGCATTCATCTCATTTCCCTTTCAGAAAGGACACCTCCCAGACCCACCGAGAACCAGGAGAAAGGTGATTGTCACGTGACTTTCTGCCCATGTCGCATCTAGCCTGTAGCTGATTTTCCTCTTCTGCGGCCTTAGTCTATCGTTCCTAAATTTGCTAATTCTAATAAACCTTGATGTTATCATATGGTGATTTTGGGCTTGCTGCTTTCGAACAGGACAGTGTCTGAGGCTAGGACTCCCTTATGCCTTAAAACATTAGAGACAGAGGTGAGAATAATCCTTTAAACTAGATGAGACAGAGCTGACCTTCTATGATTGTTTCAACTTAATTGTCTAACGTGGGAGAATAACCCGTGGGGTGAGCAGGGCTCTAGGGCAACCAGAGAGGCAGTCGTAGGGCCACCTCTCAGGTGATGCCCTGGGTCCACTGGGTGGCTTCTCTAGGTCCGCTCTGCTTCGGGCTGGAGATAAGAGCTGAGGCAGTCATTGTCCCACACTGGAAGGAGGCCAACTCATTTCACAGATGCCCAAGGTCAATGCAAGCTCTTGAAATTTGGGAGAAAATGTAGAGGTGCTCACCTTCAAGAAGGTGCAGAACTGGGACCTTGTACCCATTTTACCTTTAGGGCTGCATCCCTCCCGGGAGAGCTGCAGAAGCCATGGTGCCTGCAGGAACATTTGCATGGCATCCAGGACTCTGGGCCCTGTGGTCAGTGGGGGCTGCGGGTGATGAGTCCTCCACCTGAGTCTCTCATTGCAGCTCCAACTCCATCTGAGAAAACCAGGGCCAGAGTCCCTCCCTACTTGGCTTCACAAAAGCCACCTTGGGTCTAAGAGCCAGAGAATGGAATTTGCATTGGGCCAAACCATCACTGACACATAATGTAATGATTTTTATTCTCTGGTTAGATATATAGACCCATAAAAGCAGATGTGAAACAAAGGGAGGGCTGTTGCATGAATCCTTTGCATAAAAAGTCTGCTCAAATGTGTGGTTAATGAAAACTCATGTTCAATATCGTCACTAGATCTTTCTCTGTTTTCTATAGACAATACCAGAGTTTCACAGTGATGAGTTTATTGACCCATATGTAAGTACTGTCACCTGTAACCCCAGAATAATCTAGGCCTTTTCCCTCAGTACGTTACCTATGTCATTGTCACCTTTCCCTGAAGCATCATCCATGGACCCAATGGTTGTCATTACCATACTCCCTGGCCATTCAGAGGTGGTTCCTCCACACCTTACATGCCAAGCTGAGTCATGGGGCATCTTCCCCAGGCTCCCACAACTGAAGAGCTTGGTCTTCCCTGACTTTTCCTGGTCATCTGTGCCCATGGTCTTTCCAACCCAGAGGTACTGTCACAGGCCCAGAGCACCTCCAGACACAGAATCCGTAGTCCAGAATTTTCCCAGGCCCTTCAACTCATGGGGAACTTATGGTTGAGAAAATGGGGTGCAGTGATATCTCAGGAGTTTATTCCATCATATTAAATTCTCAGGAAATCATTCTTTGATGAGTCAACTTAGATGATACAATATAGACAACTAGATAAGACTGTATTCCTGAGCCAGATTTTTCCCGCAGAATAATAGATTTCTCAGATTATCTTTAATTCATCCCTTTTGTTGCTAGCCCAGTCTCTGTCTTCATAAGGAACACATTTCTGATCTAATACAACCACTCCCTCCTGAACTTCACTGCACCCAGAATGTCTTCTTCTAAACTCTCTGCTCAGTGTTGTTCCTTAATATTCTGAGGAGAGAAATTTACAAGTGTTACCTTGGTATAAGCAAAGCCTGTGTTCTAGAGTCCCAACATGTCGACCTCTGACCTTCCGGAGTCTCACTGATTCCAGTGGTGTCTACATTATCTCCCCTTCTAGCCGGAAAACTTCAATGAATGTGAGGTGTGCCGGAAAAGAGGAAAGCTGTTCTGCTGCGATACTTGTCCAAGGTCCTTTCATGAGAAATGCCACATCTGTCATATTGATCCCGACAGGTTAGTGAGACCCGGCCCCCTCTTGCCCTTCCCTCTTGCGGTACAGCTCTTCTCACCACACACACTCAGCCTGCAAAGTTTGTCTCTGGTTTTATGTGTCTTGATGCCGAGGGAGCAGGACCCTTAAATAACAGGATCCAGAAATATGAGCCAGAGCTGTTTAACCGTGCTGGCGGCAGTAGATTCGTGGGGAGTGAAAACTCCTCAAGTGGTTATTAGGTGGAATAGAAAGAGGTGTGACCACCATCTCCCCTGCTTGGTTCCCCAACCCACGCTCTTGGATGGGGTGATGACATACACCCCCTTCCTTGGGAACATCACACAGTTGGTAAACCTGGGGCTGTGATGAGTCCTCAGAAGGCCATCCCTGCAGTTTGTCAGATCAGCTGACCTGGGTAACAGGGTCCATGATAAGGCTCATGAATTCCGAGGGTGAGTCCACGGCTGCGTTTCCTTTGCTGTGAAATGTCTCCTTGGTCAGAAGGGATGGACGCAGGCTAGCACGGAGACTGATGAGGCACCTCCGAGTGCTGCTGCGTGCGGAGCATGTCTGCCAGGAATGTGTGTCTCCCCGGGAGGACAGCGCTGCCCTGCACAATGGGAGGAATCGGGCGTAACCCAGCTGCTCCCGGGTAGCTCCCAGGCAGCGGTGCCACCGCAGGGACTCAGCATAAACCTCTGTAGTCAGGCAATCTGCAGAGTCAGAAGGCAGACCCACCTTTTTGTTGAACCCACAAATATTCCCCATCCCTGTACCACAGGCACTTTGGAATGGGCCTCTTTTTTTTTTTTTTTTTAATATGTTTTTATTTCTTTTCAAGAGAAAAGAAAGAAGGAAAGAGAGAGAGAAACATCAATGAGAGAGAAACATTGATCGACTGCCTCCTGCATGCCCCCCAAAGGGGATCGATTGAGCCCACAACCCAGGCATACGCCCTGACCAGGAAACCAACCTGTGACCTCTTGGTTCATGGGTCAATGCTCAACCACTAAGCAACACCAGCCAGGCAAAGGGCCCCCTTTGTTTTCCATTTACAATTGACGTGCAACATTATATTATTAGTTTCAAGTGTACAACATAGTAATTAGACATTTATATAATTTACCTATTGGTGTCCCCAATAAGTCTAATACCCATCTGATACCATAAATAGTTATTACAATGATATTGACTATTTCCCCCTAAGCTGCGTGTCGCCACAACTGTTTCTGTAATTGTTTTTACATCTCCATGACTATTTTTATAACTGACAATTTGTACATCTTAATTTGTAATGAGCCTCTGAGAAAGGACTGGGGTGGCCCGGGAAAAAGGCTAAATGTCCTCTGTAAGATGAATCATTGTATCCACCTGATTCTGAAGAGCCTCCCAAGACAGAGAGCCGAGTAGAGAGGACTCTAGGGACAAACAGAATATTTGACACTCTATTGGTAGGTTCCCTTCCCAAGAATTCTCTGCAGCACAGATTCTAGGTACAGATATGGCAACGCCAGAGGGAAGGATGCCTGTGGCTTGTGCTCTACGCTTCTCAACAAAGTTGAGAAACAAAAGCTGGTTCCTGACTTTTCCTATGGCCTGATGGTCTGTCAAGGCCCAAGACTCCAGTCCTTATGGTGCTCATTTCCAACACTTGACTGTGGCAGACAGGGCTCATTTCCACACTCGTAGTAGCTCAGATGGGAACCCTAAGTTTTGAGGTGAATGAGAGTCCATCACCCATGAAGCATCTAACTCAACAGACTTTGGCACCTAACTCATCAGGGTGTCTTTGGCAATTGAGCCCAAATGGGACTCTAGTGCGGAGGGGCATCCAAGAGAGAAGTTGGCCTCAAGGTGGAAACCAATAGTCCTTCTTGAACAGAGGGCTTCAACAGCTGTAGGAATGGTGGCTGTTTCACAGAGAACCTGCCCTTGGTCACTTTTTATCCTGCTTCTCAGGAACCCATGGAGTTGCATCTTCTGCCAGATAAAGTCTATTCCGGAAAGTCGACCATGTCAGGAATCAGAGGTCCTGAAGAGGAAGATGCTGCCTGAGGAGTGGTTGGTGAGTTGCAATGTGAAGCTGAAGCCTCCTCCTTTCTGCTCAGTTGAGAGACGATGCACAGTCTTGCAAGGGCTGGAGGAATGGTGCCCAGAGGCAAGCTGCTGTGCCTCGCTGTGCTTTGATCACATGACTTAACACCAAAATTTGTTTCCAAAGGAAACCCACATTCATTCCGTGTTGTTTCCGAATCCACAGGTTTGGGAGTTGTGCATTCTGTCTGAACATGCGTAACAGTTCATTCTCTCCGAGCTTCTTTTCACTTAAGATCTCCTCTGTCTTTTGCAGAAATGTCAGTTCCTCCTCTTGAAGGTCTATTGCTGTTCAGAAAGCCCCTTTTTTGCCTCAAAACCGAATAATGTAAGTAACAGCAACAAAGCCCCAAACTGACGTTTGTCAAATTTGTGATATGAATGCAGTGGGTACAAGTTGCCATTTTCATTGCCTTGTTGATGGATGTCTTAGTCAGCCCTTAGCAGCTAAGCTAAGCTGCAAGGTGGAAACAGGGAGAAAGCTGTCTGGGGTCCCCTTAAAAAGGGCACTAATCCCATTCACAAGCACTCCACCCCCATGACCTTATTATCTCCCAAAGGCCCCACCTCCTAACACCATCGCTTTGTGGGGTTAGGATTTCAACATACGAGTTTGGAGGGTGGGACATAAACACCCAGTCCATGGCAGTGAGAGGCTACTACTTTCCAGTAGTTGGAACCACGCTAATAGCCTGCCCTTTGGCACTTTCATCCACAGAGTGAAAACTCAGCTGAGGACCTGAAGAAATGTATGTGGTTAAACAAAATCAGGATAAAGCTGACTTGGAAGATGTACACCCAAGTGAAGGGGTTTGTGCAGGACATGCGCCTCATCTTTCAGAACCACAGGGCAATTTACAGGGTAAGTGGCTCTCCCTAAATCCCTTTTTCTTTCCATCGAGTCCCTTTGCCTTTCATCTTCTCGTATCAGGTAAATGTTACAACTTCCCTTATCGTGCGGCAAGCCCACACCAGCAAAAATTTGGGAAGAATTCCAAAAGCCCTGTGCTGTGCCGAGGGGGAAATAATAAACCAGAGGGTTATTGCCAACGTTGCCCCAGAGCCTCAGAGTCTGCTCACTGCTCGACAGCCGATTTTCTCCCAGAGAAAACAGACTGCAGGCCTAGTCCCTGCCACAGGAAACAGAAGTGCCTTCTAGGAGATACCAAATCGAATTTCTCAGATTTCAAAATCTTGGATTTCTTTACATCCAAATTCCCTAGTGCTGTGTCAAAAAGTTAAGAAGGACTAGGTCAAGGGGCCAGAATCAAGGGGAAAGGAAGGAAGATGAATTTGCTGTAGACATTTCCATACTATCGTATTGTTACAAGTAATATGTGTTGTGCTCAAAATCCAAATAGCATGTATTGTTTTTCTCTTTGCTTTTTCAGGACCACGAATTCCTCAGGCTGGGAATTCAACTAGAGGCCAAGTTTGAGTATCATTTCAAAAACATTTTTGCAATTCAGGAAACCAGCAAGTAAAGCTCGCAGTCCAAGCCCCTTCCCTCGTGGTGGTGTCCATCTCTCTTGCCCCCTTCGGGCCTCCAGCTGCACGCGGTCAAGTGCCCTGGTCCCACTGACCATCTGCCCATTGCTTTGCAACCGACATCGTATCACACTTCTTTTTTCAAACTTTCTTTGTCACTATTCCTGTTCATTTATTTTTCTAAAATTGCTTTGTCCAGTTCTCTTATTAAATAATTTGGAGTGAAATTTACAATAGAAAATATTGAGTCTCTCTATAAAGGATCATCATATTATGTGCTTCCATTTACTTGAGATTATTTATTATGTTCTTAAGTAAAGTTTTCTGTTCTCTCCTCCTCTCCACATAGAACTTATTCATTTCTCTCTTTTTTACTGTCAGGTATGTTATGCTTTTTCTTGTTATTCTGAAAGTGCGCTTTCTCCCATTGCAGTTTCTTACTGATCACTGCCTGTTAGGAAGCCCCTGTGATTTACACATTTTGGTGGCCGACGACCACACCGAGTGCTCTTTTGCCTTCACCGCCCCACGCCCGCCCCGCGCCCGCCCCGCGCCCGCCCCGCGCGTCAGGACGCCCCCGGCAGACGCGCAGCGTTTCCAGCGCTCGGCTCAGAGCCAGAGCCCTGACTGGCACCTGATGGAAGACTCCTCACGCGGGCACGGGAACCTCTGCGGGTCCTTGGTCCCTTCGGGGGACGGTCACCACGGCATCCTGGTGAACCTGCATGTCTCCCCGCGGCCCACACAGGCAACACTTCAGTGCGGCTGGTCTGACCTAGGTCTGGGCAGAATGGCCTGTGACTTCCCTAAACCACAGAGCCTGGGGGGCTTGTGAGGAGCCGCTGCGCAGCCACTTCCCACCCATCACCTTCTCTCCAAGTGCTGTCACGACCCTCTCCTTGCCTCCCAAGTTCTGGTGAGGTAGGAGGCCTTCTGATTCCTCTGTTAGGGCACAGCCGTAGGCCACACAGCTGCTTGGCTGCAACAGGAATGCGGACGGTCACTCATGTCGCACCATGTGGCATCCGCATCCCTTTTGCTTTGGTACAATCCTACGGGACAGAGGAGTGGGAAGCTGGCACCTTTCCTCTTTTGCCTTTGTTGTGCATGTAATAAACTGTCTGAACACTAAAAGGGTGCATCATTTCTTTACCAGCCAAACCTTTTAGCTTTGCTTGACAGGTTCTCAGACCCAAAATATTCTGGTTACAGGAAAAAGAGTGCCATGTACTGTAGCTGGTTCAGAGTATACACCACACCATTGGGGGAAGTACCTCAGCCTCAGAGAGCACTGTCCCCAGCTGCTGCCGAAGTTGAGTCTCCAACACCCCATCACCATTCAATAATGAAATTTTGTAATTGGAATGGAAAATTTTGAAGATTAAATGAATTTATGAGTGTAAAGTGTTTAAAATGATGTCTGAAACCCATGATGTACCATTGTGGCTACACATAGTAGGGCTTCTGTATTCAGAAAGTTAATCCAAGCCAAAGGCAGCAATTCTTGTCTGCTCAGCTGGTTGATGGAAACAGAAACATATGGAGCCAGAAAAACCAAGGTCGATACATTTCCTAGCCCTTCCCAAAGAGACCAGTGTCTGTTTTCCAAGTTAATGAGGCTCTGGTAAAAGGAAAATTCCCATGGCCTTAAAGGATTATTGAACAAGAATCATCAGCTAAGTCTAGGGGCCTGAAACGCCATGATGACCAGCCTAACAGAAGAGGTTTGTGCTTTCAATACCATTTCTATCTTACGGTAGATTTAGTCAAAAAACGTTTCTTATTACAATTGATGCAATTATTTAGAGATGATTCAGAAATAAGCGTGCCTGAAGCTCCGTGTCCCTTTACTGACGTTATGACTGAAAAAGCACGGTCACGTTAGTAGGTAAAATGTCCAGGGGTCCTGCCAGAGAATCAACCTCCTGGGACTACAGTTATCTAGAAAGATGGATAAGTTCCATCGCGGACCAAGCAAAATATTTTATCCTTGAAGCTCTCTCGTGTAGCATATTCTGTTTCCAATCCTTCGGTTCCTAATAAAGTTATATTTTTTGTTTAGATTTGCTGTTTACATTTTGACCTTTGGTTCCTTTGAACCCCTTTTTGTTCGCTTTGTTGGGTTGGGGGTTCGGCAATGTGGCTTCGCTGTTGCATCATTACCTAGAATTGGTGTTTTTCTAGTCGCATTCTTTATTTGGGGCAGAGAAACAGTGTTCACCAAATACTACATCTATCCTCCAGAATGTTCCACCCCCTTGCATTAGGCAGGGCCAAGGAACCCTTACCAATGGGCTCCGACTGGAGGTGGCGTGTGTCACTTGCAAACTAATTCATGAAAGAGCGTGAGAGTTCTCCAGGCACCCTCTCCCCTGCCACATTGACGATGGAAGCCTGGTGTTGAGGGGGCAGAGCCCGACGGCTGGAACAGCCTGGCAGACGTATTGCTGCCGCCCAGGGGGGCTCCCGGATGCACCGTGGACCCCGAGTGCGCAAGAGGTCAGCTTCTTGGTGTCGGCGGGTGAACGGAGGGCTGGTTGTTGCCTCCACACAAGCCAGTAAGTCCTGGCTTAGTCGGTACTGGAAACAATGGAGAACACTTGTAGGAGTGAATTTTAGGGTTTGAGGAGCTCTGTGCCAGGAACTAGAGACAAAGGCCAAATGCATATTTTTTATTATGCTTCAACAGGCATGCTGTGTTGTTTCTATTCTGATGTCACTATATGAACACACGTGCTCAGTAAGTAGGGCCTTGCCTCCCACATTTCCCAAGAGTGGGTGCCCAGGGTTAAGTGAGCCGTTGCCTGTGGAGTGCACCCAAAGTAAAGTGCACCAAGCCCAGCCGGTGTGGCTCAGTTGGCTGAGCGTCGGCCAGGCACCAGGGGGGTCACCAGTTCAATTTCCAGTCCGAGCACTTGCCTGGGTTTTGAGTTCAATCCCCTTAGGAGGCATGCAGGAGGCAGCCGAGCAATGTTTCTCTCTTATCAATGATTCTATCTCTCTCTCCCTCTCCCTTCCTCTCTCTGAAATCAATTTTTTTTTATTTATTTTTTTTTTTAAATATATCTCTATTGATTTCAGAGAGAGGAAACGAGAGGGAGAGAGAGAGATAGAAACATCAATGATGAGAGAGTCATCGATCGGCTGCAGCCCTCAACCCGGGCGTGTGCCCTGACCGGGAATCAAACCCTGATCGCCTGGATCCTAGGTCAACGCTCAACCACTGAGCCACGCCCGGCCAGGCTGAAATCAATTTTTTTAAAAAACATTTTTTTAAAAAAAGTAAAACACATCAAGAAACAGGAGCTCTGAATTCAGACAGATGCTCTGCAGCGCCAGGCTGGCTGGCCGCGCCCTCCCCGCCCGGCCCACGTCTCGGTGCTGAGCTCTGGGCTTCCAGAGACGCTTCCTGTCCACGAGATTCATTACTGATCACCGCCCACAGGGACAAAACCCCTGAGGGGTCTCAACGTGGGGCCAAGGAGCCAGCAGGGAACCCCATAATAAGGGGACTCCAGGAGAGACCCAGCAGCTTGCAGAACTTCTACGTAGGGAGTCCCTGCTCCGGACAGTCGGTCTTCCCGTGGACTCCTGCGGCCTGCAGGTTGCCGGTGCTTCAGTCACTCTCACCAGACACTGGGGTAAGGACAGATGACCGTGACGGACAGCTTGTCTTGCTCCCCATTTTCTGACCCCTCACTCTCTTCCCCCCTTTCCCGCTGTCTCTCCCCATTTCTCTGCCGCTGCTTCTCTTTCTTGGGGCGCCTCCCTCTCCGTTCCGCTGACCTCTGCGCTTCGTGCTGTGTCTTCCGTCTCCTTCTGCCCTGTGGCCCCTGCTCTGTCCATCCCTAAGGTACCTCTGCCCTCCCTGGTCCCACAGTCCTTGTCACTTCCCCTCCACTTTCCTCTGTTAGGTAGAAGCCCCCTGCACAGAGCATCAGGGTCTCCCTCTCCTGCACCCCCTGCTCCCTGGGCCACCTCCTGTCACCCCCGCTGTGACACAGTGCCATCCGATGGCAGACTCCCTTAGCCAGCCTTACCGATTATTTCAGGGGCTCCGTCACCCGCTGGCTTTGCGTATTCGCCTTCTTGGCTCAGTTGGGGGGAGCCGGATGAAACTGCCTCCTGCACATCCCCCGGGCCCACAGCACAGGACTGCACTTGACTTTCCCGTGTGGAGAGCTCGGCCCCTAGAATAAAGTGACTCGTGAAGAACCTTCATCCGCCCCCCTGAGCGAGCCTCGTGGCTCCCTGTCCTTCCTCTCTCCCCACGTCCCTCGAGAGGCCCCTCTCCTGCAGAATCTTGCCTTCTTGCCGACTGCTGGCTCTGTATTTATATCTTTCTTCGCTTCTCGAGTGCTTTTCTTTTTCCCTTGGATTCTACCTTTTGGGTTTTCTCTTTTCCACCTGCTATTCTCATTCACTAACTGGTAATAATTTTAGATGAATTTTGTGTTTATTCATAAGTTCTTTTTCACAGAGGTAGCTTATTACATGTATACATAAAGTAATTTTGAGAACTATAACTTTCCCTACAAATACATCAGTAATGTAACGTGTGCATCCCTCTTTTAAGATGTCTGATCTCTAGGACCATAAAACAACTGACCTTCACCTCCACCTCTCAAGAGATGGTTCAACCCATTTTATAGGAATAGCACCGGCAAGAATCCTGGAGAGACTATGCCTTGGGCCCTGCTTCATCCCACTTGGGAGGTCTATGCTCACCCCCCGAGTTGTTCCATGACAAATAATATTCCTCTTGAACAAAAGGGGGGACGGACAAGGTTGAGCTTTACTGGAGCCCTACACAACCTCAGCAGTGCCTTCTGTCTCCCCTTCTGTATTTCAGAAATGACAAACCAGCTAACCTCAAAGGACCACACTCTCCTCAGATTTTGCGCAAGAAGTCTCATCACCGTCCTTTCTCGCGATGCCCTCAGGACGCTAAGATGACTCCCTCGTTTACCTGCCTCTATAAAACCCCAGGCTCTCTTCCTTTTCTTTAAGATGTTCCTCATTAATGAATGTTCTCCTTATTGCAATAGCTTGATAAAACCATCTCCTAAACTTAAAAAAAAAAGTCGTACCTTAAGCTTCTCACATGCCTCGGCCTGCTTGCCTCCCTCAAACCTTAGAAAGGAGCCAGAGACTGGGCTTGCGTGTGTGTGTGGCCCCTCCTTTCTCCACATGACTTAACCAAGTAACCGATTATTAAAATGCAGGAGTCGATCAGTTACCTTGTCCACCATTCAGCAGTAGGCTGGGCAACTCTTCGGACTCTCTCTCCCTTTTTATTCCAAGACCTTTGGATTTGCTGGGCACTGAAGAGAGATCAAAGGAAAGGAGAGACCAGAGCCAGCGGCCAGGAGAAAGACTCAGGTGTGGCCATACTGAGCTCTGAGGTTGAAACTAAAGTCAACTGCTCCTCCTCGAAATATACTCCCACCCCAAGAACCCCACCTCAAATCCAGCCAAGCCCCTCCCTCCCTCTCTCTCTCCCTTTCTCAATTTTCTACCAAGAGCCAACCTCCAGGCATTGCTGCTTCTAACCTAGAGAAGTTTTTCTACATCCTGGACACCACTGGCTTGTCTCCCAGCTTCTCCTGTCACCTGTTCCTGTCTCTCTTCTTTCTAGTGATGCTCTCCAGCTCGGTCCTCGACAGCTCTGTTTTCCTTCCCAGCTCTTTCCCTGCACCTCCCCACCCTCTGTGTTAGGCGCCAGTCCCATTCTCTGCCTCTGGGATTTTCCCCACTCGACCCACAGGAACTAAAAGATACACTTTTTAGTCTTATCAGGGTGTCTTCTGGCAGTGGGAGGAGGGGGGTGGGAAGTGGGAAGTGACAACTTCAAGGATACGGGGTTTCCTTCTGAGGGGATCGAACTGTTTTGGAACCAGATAGAGGTCATGGTTGCACAACGCTGTATACTTTTATACGGTTGATTTTATGTTATATGAATTTTACTTTCATTTAAAAGGGAAGAAATAACACAGGCTCTGGGTGCAGAATGCCTGGGTGCAGCCTGCTTGTTTGATGCCGGGCCAGCTACACACACGGTCCCTCTAGATCTCAGTCTTCTTACCTGCATCACAGGCACATCAGTGATACTAACCTCTGAATGCCGCTGTGGCCACTAAACCCACGACTACCAGACGCATGCTCAGTCCAGTGAGCACTTATTAATAGTTTCCGGGTGTCCTTCGCCCCTTCTCTGTCTTTCCTTCCCCCCCTTCTTTCTCTCGCCCTCAGAGTGGCCGCACCCCTCCCACACCTCGTCCGCCTTTCTTCTCGGATACTTCTGCTCTTAAACAGCGGCCCCGTGTTTCCGTCAGTCCCTCCTTCCATCGTCGAGGTTGAGGCTGACCGTGGGCCCATCGTCCTCAGTCCTCCGCAGCCCCTCACACAGGCCCCCATGGAAACCCCTAGATCGCACTCGGGATCCCACGCACCCCCAGGTTTCTGCGCGGAGCCCCTGCCGCCTCTCGCTACACCCTCGGATTCCACGCAGGATCAGGTCACTTCGGGGCTGATTCCGAGTATCGCTCCTCTACCCGCCCCGGGCTCCCCTGGCCTTCCTTCCCCGGCACCACCGTCTCCCTTTGGCACCTTTGTCTGCTTTTCCTCTTAGTCACCAGAAAACAAAGTTTGCGTCTTATAATAATTACCTTGTTCACAGCGTGGCTGAGTGCTGGGAATTTCGTGTATCTCTTCTCTATCACTTTCCCAGGGAAAATGTTTGTCCTGGATCACTGACCAGAGGAAAAAATTAATTAGAGGCTGCAGATAGGTGATCAGGGACACCACCCCATAGTTACACATCTGGGCCAACCGTGAATCCCTGTTCTTCAGGGGGGGAGTTTCTGGCCCATGAGTCACTGAATCTCAGTGGCTCCTGACTTGGTGTTGCCTGGCCCTTTCCCCGGGACAGTGAAGAGGGGGAAAGAGCCCACTGAAATTCTACAGGTGATGAGTCTTGGGTTTTCAGGATAGTAGTGAAACTGGGAAAGTTATAAAAGTAATTAATCACCCAGCAAGATGATCAGAGCGGAGTGGAAGCTATCTGAACATGAACTGTGTAAGCTGGATGTCTCTGTGAACTGTACACACCTTGGGAAGGAACAAAGGGATTTTCTCAGTAAGAGGGCCAGGTATTCCCAGAAGAAGAAGAAAGAACATAATTAAACCCAAATTAGGCCCTAGCACAGTTGTCACTTGGCAGATTATTTTGCATGGCAGTTTTGTCCACAGTTACTTCCATTCACACTGCCACACACAGGGCCGGGGACACAGTGAGCATCCCATAAACACTTGTCAAATGAGAGACTGAGTGAATGAATGAATGAATGAATGAATGAATGAATGAATGAAAAGTAGACCTGGGCCCCAAAAGGAAGGGGAGGAAATTGATTACCATTTTTGAAGCTTCTATGAACTTGAATTAAATCAGGATACTCCTTCAGATGAACCCTGCTGAACAGGGCTTGTAGTAGTGATGGATCGAACGTCTTCTCAATTTGGCAGAGAATAAAATACACCACTCTCCCCACAGGAACCAGGTTTCTACAGGCTTCTTGAGAATCCTTTTAAAAAGTTCAACAGAAAAATATATATGAAGTGATCGTTTTAAAGTTAAACAGACATCAAGGAAGTAATCGCGTAGAATACTGTCTGCTTTTTCAGTGTCGACTACCATTTTCATGTTATATTTTAGAACTTCTAATACATTTAATCACCCATTTAAAATCACCAATGGAGCCTTCTTCTTGGCTTCTGCACTTCCATCCTACTTAGGCTGTTTCAAGAATGGAGCTTATAGCAACCCTTGGTGTTAGAAGTCTTGCTAAGGCTTCAGGAAGCAGGGAGACGGTCCTTCCCTTGCTGGAAGGAGCACAAGGCACAATCGCGAGGTGAAGAGATGGCTTCTTCCCCTGTGTACCCAAGAGGACCCACTAATCAACTCTGCTTGAATCCCAAGTCACCCGAACCACCTAATGAAATGTAAATACTCTGGAGGAGACAACAAGGCTGAAATTTGATTTATAATGGCACAAATCCCCTGAGGATTTCATTTGAGGTAAGTGGATGTTATAAGGGAACACTGTCCCAATTCTTTCCATTATTTTAATTTTCTTTCATTTTGTTACATTGTGCACATCCCTACGCATTTGCAAAGCACAGCAGCTGCAATGCGACCCTATCACCGCCCCCCGCCCCCCGCCACCCGCACACACTCCATCGTTGCACAGAGAGGGGCTTCTAGATGCGTTCCACAGACGCGTCCCTAGTGCTCTGGCCGCCCTCAGCCTTCGGGGTGACTAAGTGACTCCACAGGGTCTCCCCAGGAGAAGCAGGGAGGGCTGCATCCTGAGGCCAGGTCGCCAGGCCTGAGCTGGCAGGAGGCCCGGCTTACATCGTAGAGCTTGTCGGTGATGAGGGCGCGGTCCCGGAGGCTCTCGAGGAAGGGGAAGGGCTTGGTGACCGCGTTCGCGATCTCCACCTTGTTCTCCCTAAAGTGGGTCAGGAGGGCTTCGTGGAGAACCGTCTCCTGGCGCTGGACGGCTGAGGACATCCTGAGGGCGAGGCGGAAAGAGGAGAGAAAGGCTAAGGCTCCAGCCGGCCGGCCCCCACCCCCGGGCACCCCGCGGGCCGTGAGGCCGAGGCCTAGCCCAGCGCACTCGGTTTCCTCCTGAACTCAGAATCCAGGACGCGAAGAGAGGCTTTAGGAGAAATCCAAGCAGATCGGTGTAGAAGCCAGGTGTTGGGCTAGTGTCAGGACCGGGAGAGGGGGGAAGAAAAGATGCCCTGATCCCATCAGACCCGCGCAGAGACGACACGGCCGAGCCCGCGGAGGGGCAGGCTGGGCGCTGAGAAGTCCTGCGGGGTCAGCACCCCGGGAGCCTGTGAGAACAAGACCTCTCACGGCGGTGGGAAGGGACTGACAGGTGACACTTCCCACCCCACAGAGACAAAGTAGATTATTCAAGCCCTGAAACTCCACTCAGAGGCAGAGGAGGACTGGAAGCTGGGGAAAGCGCCACTGCAGGAGCTGTGGCAAGCTTCACCAAGAACAGATTCGGGTCAGCCCTGGCCGGTGTGGCTCAGTGGACAGAGCGTCTGGGTGTCCGCCTGCCGGCCTGTGCACCAAAGGGTCACAGGTTTGACTCCCCTGGGCCCAGTCAGGGTGTGGGGGGAGGCTATCAGTCAATGTGTCTCTCTCACATTGATGTGGGGGTTTTTTTCTCTCTCTCTCCCTTCCACTCTCTCTAAAAATCAATGGAAAACATATCTTCAGATAAAGATCAGCAATGACAATGAAAAGCGGCTTCAGTTCAGGATTCTGCCCCGAGGGGTGAGTGTGAGCTGAGACAGGCGGTTTGATGGTCGAGGAGAAGGCTTCCTGGGCCTGCGTTCCAAAGGCAGGAGGCAATGGTGGCAGCGGCCACTGTGGTTGACGAAGAGAGGGCCCAGGCTTTCTCCTGTGGGTGAGAATTGGAAGCAAAGAGCAGGTGCCTGAGAACTTTGGGTAGAAACATTCATTCCCGGCTGCTGCTGTTGCCCAGGAGAGGGGCAGGAATCTGTGTGGCACCCTTGGTCTCTCCCTGCACCCCCTCCTCCCCATCAGAGGAAAGTTCTTAGATGTTCTGTACATCAAAACACACGGTCAAGAAAGTGGAAAGACAACTTACAAAATGGGAGAAAATACTTGCAATTCATATATCTGGTAGGGAGTTAATATTCAGAGTCTGCAAAGAACTCCTAAAACTCAATAACAATAAAAACCACAAACAACTCAATTCAAAAACGGGCAAAGGATTTGAGTAGACATTTTCCCAGAGAAGATGCACAAATGGCCAGGAAGCCCATTAAAAGATGTTTAACATCATTACTCTTTACGGAAATGGAAATCAAAGCCACAGTGAGATATCCCTTCATTCCTACCAGGATGGCTATAATTTAAAAAAAATTTTTTTTAATTTAATTTTAAAACACACACACAAAAAAGCTGGTGTGGCTCAGTTGGTTGAGTGTCATCCCATGTGCTGAGAGGTCACTGGTTCGATTTCTGTTCAGGGCACATGCCCCCTGATTGAGGGCTGGATCCCCGGGGGGGTCATGCAGGAGGCAGCAGATTGATGTTTCTCTCCCTCTCTCTTCCTCTCTCTCTAAAATCAATTTTAAAATTTTTTTTAATATTTACAAGTATTGGTGATGATGTGGAGAAACTGGAATCCTCATGCATTGCTCGTAGGAATGTAAAGTGCTACAAGCACTGTGAAAAACAGCTTGGTTTTGATCTCAAAAAAAATCAAACAGAACTACCACGTGACCTAGCAGTTGCATGTCTAAATGCACACCCAAACGGTAAGTACAGAAGTAAAGGGCATGGGGTGGGGGTTCTCGGTTCAGTGGAGAGCAAGGCCTTGTAGATAACTAGGGTCAGGCCAAATATCAGAAACCTTTCAGAGGCCTTGGATGTGGTCTTGAAGCCAGGCTCCCCGCTCCGCTCCTCCCCTCCCTCGGTTCAGCCACACCCTGGCGGGAACTAGGTTAGCAGGTTCAACTGAAGGGGTTTAACAGAAAACAAAAGTGGAGAGATCCAGAAGGAGCAGGCACTCCGGTCCCCAGCCCCTCGCCCTTCCCCAGGCGGAGGAGTCCTGATCCGACCCAGCCCCTTCCTGGGACCCGGGCTGGGCCCCCGGGGCAGCGCACAGCGCTCGGGAAACACAGAGGCCAGGCAGCGAGGTTTTGCCTCAATAAACACCAGACGAAAACCTGGGCGCGCCTCCTCTTTCTGGCACAAGTGCTCTTACTGGAAGTTAGCTGCTGGCACCCCGTCAGCTGGCGGGGAGCCCGGCCACTTTCCCAAAGCACCCTCGGCCGTGCGGGCTGACCTCGGCCAGGGCGCTCTCTCCATAAAGCCACGCGCACTGTTAAAGCAGGAACATGCTTTTCGCCCAGTTGGCAAACAGCCGCTGCCCCAGACCCTTCAAGGGCCTCCCTGCGGTCGCTCACCCGCACCCCCACTCCGCAGACCACCCCAATCAGGGACCTGATGGCAGGGGGTCCTCCAGGAACCGGCTCCAGCAGCCTTCGGTAAGGATCAGTTCTCATCGGGAGTAGATTCTACTACCGGGTTATTCTGTGTCCTACTGTTAGCAAGCGAAACTTCATTTGAAATTTGCATTTTAACGGTGCTTCTCCGGTCCCCTCTCCGGGCTCTGCAGCCCCCGGGTGGCAGGATGTCGCTATTGCACAGTCCCCTTTAGAAGCATTCTGCCCCTTTCCCCCTCTGAATTCACACACTCAGAAGGTTAAGGCTTTTTCACATTAATACTTGTGGAGAAGACAGTTGGGGTTTGCATGTGTCCTTGGCAAGGGAGATTTGGAGCCAGAGGAGCAGTCTGTACTTTGAAAACAGTCCTCCTCTCCACTTTTCTCCTGTAGTCTTAGGAATTGGGAGAGAGAAAGACAGAGGGGGCTGTGAACTGCTTCTAGAGCCACGTTTCAGGTTTTGCAAAGATTTGTAAGAAAAGGACAGTTGCTCTCAAAATTGGGTTGTAACTTAGTGATATCATTGGTTGACCCACCTGTCTAACTACACAATCCTGAACTTGCTTCTTTCCCTCTGGGTGTACAGTTTCATTTTCACTTTGGGGAGGAGGCGGAGTCCTCCCTGGGTTTAAGAAATCCTCTAAGTATTGCCCTTAGGTTGGCCTTGGGCCAAGGAGTGCAAGATATCCAAGGACAATCACCTGTAAGGGCAACGTCAGTTTTATAGTCTTCTGTTGTAGCTATTTGCTATCTTTCAGTGAAGCTATTTAAGTTGTTTCTTTAGCATATTTAATTAATATTGCTTGAAGGGTGGATTTATGTTTTCCTTTTACAGTATTAGTCAAGGGAATGCTCCCCAGTGAGATGCAACGTCTACTCCACATTCCAATCAGGTAAAAGAGATACTATCAGTTCCGATAAAGCCTGTTCAAAATATACCAATTCACTCGTAAATTTTTATCTTAATTCGATCAACTCTTACATTCTTAACTACAGCCTCCATTAGGACTTTATCAACGGTTTTGATCTTAAAAACTGAGCTCTCTGGCCTTAAGACAAAAGGAGACATACCAGACAGAACAGAGAAAAACAAAATTAACAAAACCCATGAGTACTCATTCCAAATAACCAAGAGTCATTAAGCCCAAGAAACTAGTTTTACAAATATTTTCTGGTGCTAATTGTGGACCAAAAAAAAAAAAAAAAAAAAAGTGGTTCTGTAATAAAACTGACAAGTGCAATAAAAGTAACCTTACAGGGTGATCTGATCATAAATTCCTAACTGGGCAGGTTGTGGTAGATAGTCACGCCCCAGGCACATAACTTTTTAGTAAAAGGTTTATCTTTGTTTAAATTAGTCCTGTCCATTGTTCTTGTACATCTACATGTACACACCTTTGAGATGCCAGAATAATCAGAGCCCTGAAGCATAACCGCTCTCAATAGAGCATATAATCATGTTAACTATCCTGTAATCCAATTCTCACCTGGCTTTCTCCCACCTTCATTTAAGCTTCCTTACCTCCCCTCCTTAATTCCAAATGTGTAAAAGAACTACAAACTCATTCTTGGGAGCATTTGAGATCTTGCTCCCAGCACTGTTGTCAGTTTGGCTTAAATAAAATCTTATAAAATTCCTTAGAGGCTTAAACATTTCTTAGGGCATAACAAAACAAAAGGAGAGATACCAGACAAACAGAGAAAAACAAAATCAACCTATACTTGGCGTAGTCAGCCCACTCAGGACCATCTTGGGAACCTGAACTCGGACACAGGCCCAGTGCCAGGTACAAGCATGAGCCCTTTGTGCCCCACCGGCTCCCTGCTTTGCATTTGGGTAGAAAATCCCCAAGGTGGGTAAGGGCTAAGAAAAATGGGTGGCTGCTTTTCATCTGTTTTTTAATTGGATTGATTTCAATTCTTTGCTAGTTAAATGAGAGACAGAACTCTCCTTAGCTCCCAAAGAGAAAGGACACTTGCTTCCCCACCCTGAATACCCAATGGGGCTGTTGTGGGCGGCGGGAGCGGCACCAGGTGTTAGACCGGTGGGGTCAAGCCGGGCCTGGGCTCAGCAGCCTCAGTACTTGGTTCCAGCCAGGAAAGAATTCAGAGTCAAGCCTCAAACAGTAAGAGAAGATTTACTTATAAAATCACAGAGGTAGAAGTAATTTGTTAGAATAAATGGGCTGAGGAAACAATTTAGAGAAGCAAAGGAAGGGCCCTAGGAGCTTGGGAGTGAGGAAGGTGATGGTAACAAGTCTGGAGGAGGGAAAAGGAAAGGGAAAGACGCCTGAATGGCCCAGGGATGGAGAGTCCTCCATCCTAAGGGTTTTAAGGGTGGAGATTTTAAGGGAGGTCCCAGGGGAAGATCTTATTATAATATTCAGCAGTGTTCCAGGTGTGTCCTTTCAGGATCTAGGTCTCCACTGATTGATCGGTCGACTCCGACCCAGGACGGGGTCATTATCCGACCCAGGGGGGTCATTATCCAACCCAGCTGGTCCTGAGGTCAGCCTTGGTGTCCCTTGTCTGGATTTGCTACTCTTCTGGGCCTGGAGCTGAAATACAGCTGAGACCTAGATGTTATCTCTAGTAAGGAAAAGGTCAAGGGGTCCAAACTGCATGACCAAAGGTCACCCTGGGGGTGAGGTACCACCTTACAATTGTCCTTTGCGAGGCACCCAGGACTTTCTGCTCTGGTGACGTTCTGTACCTGACCCATTGTCCTTGCTCTGCTCACTGGGTGATAATAGTTGCTGCAGATCCCAAAATCCGGAGTGGTAGAGATGGGTTCTGTGAGGTGTCCAGTTTGGTAATGCAACCAATCTGGAAAAGCCAGCAGGAGCCCTGGGAAGAGTTCTTTGTGAAGGGGAGGGCACCGGGAGAGAGCAGCCCATGCCTTGGAAAGGATCAAGGTTCCGGTGGCATCGAGTAAGCTCTCACTGGCCCTTGCTCGGGTATTTTTAGCTGACGAGGAATCTTTGAGGGGTTGCCTGAGGAAAAATTTCCTCTAGGGCATGGAGCAGTCCTATAAGGATTCCCACCGCATTTGGCTTGTCCAGAGACACACACACATAAAGGCTGGCTTTCCCTAGAAGCTTGTTCAGACTACAGATCTCAAAGGAAAAACTAAAATTAGCATGGGAAATTGTGCCCCTGAGGCAGATAAGCCTCGGGACAGTCAGCCTCCTATTAGTACTAAGATGGCCAGCAGGAGAATTCTATGCTGCCTCTAAGTTAATCTTTTGCATGTACAATTAGAGAAAAGGCCAGCTATAAAATTAGAGCAAATAGAAAACATATTTTAATTGATCTTTTGAAGCTTCAAAAAGAGGATTACTCTGGCTTTTCCAAGGTGCGTTAACCTAGATGCACAAGAACAATAGACATGGCTGGCTTAAGGCAAAGATAACCATTTCACTAAAAAAGACATGTGCCTGGGGTGTGACTTCCCACCATGAGCTGCTGATTTAGGAATTTATGATCAGACAACCCTGTGAGGCCACTTTCTGCCACCGGACTTCCTGTCAGCTTTATTACAGAACTCCTTTTTATCCCCATAATCTAAGTTTTAAAGGAAAAGAAAAAAAAGGACCCTCACTACTCTGCCTCCACCAAACTCTGTAGGTAGAGGCCCAGGAGTCTGACTTGGAAAGAATTCCTATCTTTGCCGACTCATGTCAGTGGTCCCTGGATCTTTCTACTGGGGCAGCTTTGGGGTGAGCAATGCCCAGCAGGTGAGGCATCCTGCTCACAGCCCAGACTGTGGGGGAAGAAAAACCTTCCCTCTGCCATCCTAGGTTCTTTTAGTCGGTCCAATAATTAAATCTACATGAGACAGGTTAACAAGAGAAAATAACTAAATTTAATTACATACCTATGCATGGGAACCCGGTATGCATGAAAGGGTCTGAGATAGAAAGGGAAAGTGAGTGTTGGCACAAGAACATACACACCTGTAGAAAATTATAAAAATTTATTTGAACCAAAAAGAGGGAAGCAAGATCTCACCAGACTGAGGTAAAGACTTCCAGGAATAGCAATTAGCAGCTTCTTTTTTGTGTTTGAATTAAGACAAAGGTAAACCTTTTACTAAAGAAGTTATAGACCTGGGGTGTGACTGCCCACCATGACCTGCCCAGGTAGGAACTTATGATCAGATCACCCTGCGAGGTGACTTTCCATAGGACCCCTATTTTGTCCACAAGGTATATATGACATCCTAAGCTAAGGATGAGGGAAGATGCCTGGGACTTCAGAGGGGAGGAAGGTCACTGCAGGGAGATAAGAAGAGCAAATGTTTAGGAGTTAGTGGTTTGCCCTGCCCTATATAGGTCATAAAAAGTCATGTCTGGTAATAGCTATTATTATGGGCAAGGCCCCTAATTTAAATTCTTCCAGGTAGTTAAGGGGGGGGGGGGGGTCTTGTGCTCACAGGGTCTTGGTTGCCTTTAACTCAAATTATCCACTTATCCCATTTTAGGTGACTCGTTCTGAGTCCCTACACTTCTTTGACATAAAAATTATTTTGAGTTGAAGGTAATTAAGCAGCAAACAAAGGAAAAGTTCTCTCTACCTTCCGCCCTTCTGCCTATGAGCAGGATATAAATTCTCCTCATACTGGAGACAGACTCTTATCAGCCCAGACTCTTATCTGCACCCAGAAGAACCTGCAAACAAACCTTCCTCCACCCTTGGCCTCCTGTGTATTTACCTTCCCACAGTAGCTCCCTTGGAAGCTGGAAAGTGCTTTCCTTCACGCTGTTGTGGTAGGCAATTAGTCGAGCAGAGCAAGGACTATGGGCCTGGTTCCAGCCCCAGGTGCCTAGCAAGGGACAGTTGTAGGGTAGGGTGGGACCTTGCCCCTAGGGTGACCTGTCCTCCCCTAGCATATCGCTGGCCATTCGGTTTGGACCCCCTGACCTTTCCTCCCTAGAGAGAACATCTAGGCCTCAGTTGTATTCCAGCTCCAGGCCCAGAAAAACAACAAAACCAGCCGCAGCTGACCTCAGGCCCCGCTGCATTGGATAATGACCCCCCTGCCCTGGTGCTGACCAATCAGTGGAGACCTAGACCCTGAAGGGACACACCTGCAAAACTGCTGAATATTCTAGTAAGATCTTCCCCTAGGACCTCCCTAAAATCTCCTCCCTTAAAGCCATTAGGACAGAGGACCCAGTGCACTCTCCCACTCTCCCAAGCCTTTCCCTTCCCTTCCCTTCCCTTCCCTTCCCTTCCCTTCCCTTCCCTTCCCTTCCCTTCCCTTCCCTTCCCTTCCCTTCCCTTCCCTTCCCTTCCCTTCCCTTCCCTTCCCCTCCCGGGAATGTTCCTAAGTCCCAAGCTCTAAGGCCCCTTCCTTTGCCCCTATAATTTGTTTCCTCAGCCCATTTCTTCTAGATATTGCCTCTTGCACCTCTGTCATTTTACCAAATAAATGTTCTCTTGCAGTTTGGAAAAAAAAAACACCAGGAAGTAGAACGTTCCCATAAAGTCTTTCGTGAGCTCAAGTGGTGTAAAGCCAAGAGTACCCACCACTTTCCGAAAGTTCACATTGCATCACTGTGTTTTTAGAAAAACCTACATTAGTGTGGTAATGTCCTCTTTTGTAAAAACAAAAATCCTCTTGAGATTTGTTCCCATTCACAAAAACAAGCAGTACTAATGCAGGTGGCCTAGGGCATACTTGGAAAGCTGGAGACACCTGTGCCGCAGAGGAAGCGACTGCCTCCAACACCAGGCTGGACCCTGACCGCTTAGTCAGCATCTTCCGTTCCCCCATCCATAAATCACTGGTTCAGGGATGGACATGTATCCTAAACTGGGCCAATCTGAGTGCCTCTCAGGACTCTAACACAGAAGGATTGAACAGAGGGATCTCCAGAGAAGGGTGTAAACCACCAGATGTAAACCAGGAAATATGAAGCCTGGATGGCCTCTGGCAACCTCCATCTTCAGAGACAGCCATCGCAGCAAGCAACAAAGCAGAGAAATGCAAAGGCCCTGGGTCCTTAGCTATATCTTTAAACCACTAGACCAGCCTGTCCCGAAACACACCAATCCTACAGTTAGAGGCTCTGTAGCTCAAGCCAGTTGAACTTGGGTTTTGCATTCCTGTCACCCAAAGCTTCCTAGGCGACAAGCTGGTATCACAAGGCAGTATGCACCATCTCAAGCCAGTGAGAGGGTCTTGAAGAGGACCCCTTGGAGATTAGACATGGAGGACGCAGGCTGGCACCTCACCCACAGAATCTGAAGGCTGTGAGTTGTAGGCATCTGGCAGCTGCAGGAAATGACATGATTAAGTGGGAATGGCCTGGGTGTGCATCCCCATTGGCCAGAACTGCGCCTGCTGAAGGGAGCCAGGCAGGTCTTCTCAAGGGAGACCCTGCGCGTAGAACCACCTGAAGTCGGAGCAGCAGGGGAATGAGTCAAAGCAGGAGGGGGAGCCCTGTGCTAGTAACCAGTTGACCAGCAGGGGGAGTCATTGCCCGCTTCAAGGCAGCTGTAGGTGCCAGATGCCCAGCGATGGTAGAATCCCTGAAGAGCTCCCCAAAAAACGTTTCCAGAGAAAATAATGCAGCAACTGGGCCTCTGCCCCATGCGGAGAACACCAGGGCCAAATTACAACACAACCGGTCAAGCGAAACCTTTCCTGACCCTTACCTCCCCTCCCCTGCCCAGCCTGGCCCTGCAGAGACCAAAGAGAGCAAATAATAAGGGAGGAACAGACTGGGTCAGAAAGAAAACCAACCAGACTGTTTTCCTGCTGATCCCCAGTGAAAGGCAGGCCCCAGGTGAAGTAGGGGAGAGGAGTTAAGTACAGTAATATATCAAATATTAGAGCAGATGAAACTTTTTCCAGTTGCTAAAAGGAGTCTTTTCTCGCGACCTTTGTAAAAGAGCCTGGAAAACTGAGCCCTCCCAGATTCTGAGCAGTTTTAGCGGACACTGTTGTGCCCATCCTCCTGGTGCTGATGCTATGAGGAAGGCTGTGTTTTGAGGACAGCTGAGACTCTAAGGGCTTTTATCTGGCCAAGGCAGGTGCCCAACCCTTGAGCAAGGCAAACAGAAAGTGCTGCAGAGCTCAAGGGAGGGGAAGCGGCCCTGCACTGCTTCCCCTCCCTCCCTCCCGAAGGACGGGAGACTGTGATTAAGGTCCGCAGCCTCCTAGTGCCAGTGGGGATGGCTCTGTAATGCCTGAAAACTCACTTTTCTCTTTATATATATATTTTTTTCAGTTACAGTTTACATTCAATATTGTTCTATATTAAATTCATATGTACAGCATGGTAGTTAGACAATCACGTACTCTACCGAGTGTTCCCCCTGATGTTTCCAGTACCCTCCTGGCCGCGTACATAGTTATTACAATTTTATTGACTGTATTTCCAATGCTGTCCTTTACATCTCTGTGACTATTCTGTGACTGTCTATGAGTCTGTTTTTATTTTGTTTGTTTTTTTGTTCTTTAGACTCCACATCTAAGTGAAATCATACGGCATTTGTCCTTCTCTGGCTGATTTCACCTGCCATAGTCCCCTCTAGGTCCCTCCGTGCCGTCACGGGGGTAAGATTCCATTCTTTTCATGGCCGAGTAGTGTCCCACTGAGGACCAGTAGCAGCCTTTTTAGGCCGCACCTGCGGAGGGGCCTTGGCGGCTTCCATCGCCTGGCGCCTGGAAACGCCGCTGCGGTGAGCACAGGGCCGCACAGATTCTTTCGAATTAGTGTTTTGGGTTTCTTGGGATATGGGCTTATGGCCCCTTCCCCATCTCACTCCTTACTCCCCTACTTTCATATCAGCTGCACTCAGATTCATGTCTCGGGGTGTGTTTCTGGGGAGGCCCAAACCAAGACAGCGGGAAAAGATGCCGGCTTCAAAGGGCAGGTTGAAGTTGGCGCTGGAAGAAAAAGTGGTTTCTTGCTGTTTGTCCATTTGGCGCGTGAATCACACTCGCATTCTGGTTTTTACTCAGAACGAACGAAGTTTCCTGCTCGAAACCTGGGGACCGGGCAGCGGGGCTTCCCCCTCCCTTCTGGGTGCGCATCGCGTCTTGAAACGGAATTTAAATCGAGTCCGATCCTCACCGCCCAGCTCTGCTGACTCCTCCCTGCCAGCAGGCTCCCCTTGGGCTGTATGGGGGGGGGGGCAGTTTGCGGGAGGCGCGGTTCCTGGAGCTGGGCTGGTGGCCCATCGGTGGCTGGCTCCCGTCAGCCCCACAGCCTTCCTTACTTTGTTTTTATGTTTTCTTATCAACGCGTAATTTACAGATAACACAATTCAATCGTTTTCTCATATAGTTCTGACACTCCTGTTTTGCTTTTTAAACAGATTTTTTGTGTGAAGTGTAATTCATAGATTAAAAGACATAAAGCAAATACATAGCTGGATGAATTGTCGCAAAGCAGACAAACTTAACAAGCTCGGGTTAGTCATATAACCCCCGCTGCAGTCAAGATATCCCATCCCACCATGCCTACTGTTTTCACTTTCACGTCTAGGACTAGGATCCAGCTGGGTTAAATTAATGTATATAGTGTGAAGTAAGAGGTCAAGATTAATCTTTCCCTATGAATGTTCAACTGACCTACATCATTTACTGAGGAAAAGCGTTCGTCCTTTACTGACTTGCCATGGAGCTTCTGTCATCAATGCAGGTCCTGTGCCTGTGAGGACAGTTTCACGACTCTTCTCCGTCCCATCTGTCTGTCTGTCTGTTCTTGCACCACAATCTTGCAGACTGTCTTACTTGCTGTAGTTTTATAGTAAATCTTGAAATCAGATAGTATAAGTCCTCCAGCTTTGTTCTTTTTCAGAATTGCCTTGGCTATTCTAAATCATCTGAATTTCCATACAAATTTCAGAATCACCTTCTCTGTTATCACAAAATAGCCAACTAAGACTTTTACTAGAATTGCCCGGAGTGTATAGGTTAATTTAGGAAGAAATGGCATATTTGGTTCATAACAATATTTAGTCTCCCAATCCATAAACCATGTATAGATCTTCACCTATTTTGGCTTTCTTTAAATTTTCTCAGTAATGTTCGGTGCTTTCGCTGTAGAAATCTTAACATCTTTTATTAGAGTTTTGCCTGGCTATTCAATATTTTCTGATAGTTTCTTGAAGCAAGAGAGGGAGAGAGTGAATGCCTCCTTAAATTTTGCACCCTGGACTCTTCTCCTGCCTCTCCCTGGCTGTTCAACATGATACAAATTTAAAATATTTATTTCTACTAATTTGTTTCTAGTGTATAAAACTTCAATTGATTCTTATATGCAGCCTTTGTATTCGGCAACCCTTGTAACCCTGATTCTTTTTTTTTAAGGTTTTTTTTTTTAATTGATTATTTTTTTTAAGAGAGAGAGGGGAAGAGGGAGAGAGAAAGAGAGAGAGAGGGAGAGAGAGAGAGAAAGAGAGAGAGAGAGGGAAGTCAATATGACAGTGAAACATCGATCAGTTGCCTCCTGCACCCCCACTGTTGGGGGTCAACCCCAGCAACCCAGGTATGTGCCCCGACCGGGAACTGAACCAACAACCTTTTGGTGCAGGGATGATCCCCAACCATCTGAGCCACACTGGCCAGGGTACAGACAGAGACTTTAGAGCAGACGCAAGGTTCTGCCTTTGAGAGTCAGGCTTTATTTTGACCACCATCATCATCTGTCTGGACGACTGCATTAGCCTATCTGCTCTCCCAGTTCCAGCTCTCCCCACTCCCCACAACCTGCTGTCCAAATGGTGACCAGAGTGATCTTTTGAAAACCCAACTTAACCCCAGAATGGGAGAAAATATCTACCAATCATATCTGGGATAAAGTTCTAATATCCAATATATCTAAAGAATGCTTACAACTCAATAAAAGACAACCCAATTTAAAGATGGGGAATAGATTTTTCCTCAAAGAAGATCTACATCTGACCAATAGGCACATGAAAAGATGCTCAGCCACGTTAGTCATCAGGGAAAAGCAAGTCAGGACTCTGATGGGACAGCACTTCAGACCCACTGGGATGACTATGAATCAAAAGACACGACAGGGACAGGTGCGCATGTGGAGAACCTGGAACCCTCATACTTTGCAGGTAGGAACTTAAAATGGGGTCATCGCTTTGGAAAAACAGTTCGGCAGTTCCTCAAAAAGTCAACGTAGAGTTACCACTGACCCAACAATTCTGCTCAAGCCCGTTGGAATATTACAATGCCGGGAATGGGGAAATCTACTGGTATCTACAATGTGGATGAGTCTAGCATAGTGTTGAATCAAAGAAACCAGGACGAATTACTACAAATTGTATGATTCCATTTATGCAAAGGTCAGAAATAGGCAAAACTAATTTTTTAGACCAATATCAAAAGTATGGGAAGGGACTGGAAGCCCTGGGGCCTTGGGGATGGCAAGAATCAGGCCTCGGGCACCATGTAGGCTTTCTTTGCCTCTTGCCTCAGCTTCTGTTTAGAAGTTAGCTTTAGTCTCCCCAAATGTGTTTCTCTACAGTACAGAAATCATGGCCCTGGCCCACTCTGGACACACATGTTTCCAACCCCCTCACATGGAACAAAATCTCTCTTCCGCTTCTTCCCATTCAAAAAGTGCTGGGAACTAATATAATCGCTAATAAACTAGTGATTATGTTCACTGACCTTTGGCTAGGCTGGCGAACAGCAGCACAGGTAGCTCCTGCTAGAGTCCAATAGTTGGAGCTGGGGCGTGGGAAGAGGTTTCTCCCAAAGGGATGTACTGTTTCCAAAAGACAGATGGACTGCAGACAGACAATTTCATAAATGTTTGTGTCACCCAGGCCCCTCCTTTCCTGGAACTCGCTCATCCGATGGCTTCTGTCCTTTGCGGAGCAATAGTTCACGCCTCTGTCCTCTCCTGGGTCAGCCCTCACGTGCAAAGCTGCCTCGAGTCCTGCAGGCAGCTTGGGAAACACTCCCCTGGCTGTACTCAAGGTGAACAGCCACTTCTTGTGCCCAGTGGCGGTTCCTACCTTTAAAAATCCACAAACCGAACCATAGCAATGCCGGGGTCAGTCAATTTAGCAACTCCTACTAAATTTTAAGTGTCTATATCTTTGACCCAGCATTTCTGCTTCTAGAAATGTATTCTAGCCTCACAGAAACACTCACAAGAATACAAAAACCTATGTGTAAGGATATCCGTTGCAGTACTGATTATACAAAGGAAACATGGTGTTGAAAGGGGTTCAATTCCAAGTATCTACTAATAGGAAACTCACTACATAAGTGATGATTCATACACACAACGAACACTGCACAATTGTTTAGAAAATGAGATCCTAATACTGGAACAAGTTCAGGATAAGTCGAAAAGCAAGTTGCAAAACAATATTTATAGTAACAATGATAAGGGTGATGATGATGATGATGATGTTATCTACATTAGTAGGTACAGAGGAAGAAAATCTAAGCAATACATACCGAAGTATTACCAAAGTATTAGCAAAAGTTTTCTAGCATTGGGGGAGGGGGAGGGCGAGGCAGATTTATGAGGGACTTTCATCTTCCCCAAAGTATGTATTTCTGTCATATTTGAGTTTTTAAAGGAAAATGTCTTTCTTTAGGATGTAAAACATAAAATTATGAATTTTTTTTTAAGGAAGGGTCTGAAAAGCTAGGGCGGCATGACAGATGTCTGATTGCCTTTCAGACAGATGTCATGTGCTCACAAAGTTATTTAAGAATTCAGACTTATCTCCTTGCTCACTGACCCATAACACAACAAACTAAATGTTTGACATGGGAAAATTCTCTGGGACAAAAGAGCTTATTCAAGCAGACCTAACAGCCATGAGCTATCTCATAATCAGCAGAGAGACAGACGGTTGTTGTGCCTGCGCTGGGGGTGGGGAGCGGGTGGGAGAGGCTGGGGAGGGACAGCCATGGGCTGGGAAGGTGACTAACTCTTTTCTCCTGCTACAGCCCCGGTGGCCTTGGCTTTCTGAATGTGGGGGAACCTGGGTAGGAGGCCCCAAGGGGAGTCAGGAAGCTGGTGCAGGGAGGAAGGAAGCCCTGCTCTCCACTGGGCTTCAAAGGCGCAATCATCGTTAGAGAAAAATGCAGAGGGTGAGATGCATTTTGAAGATGGGTGGCTGAAACAGTGCCATTAAAAAGAAAGGCTAGCCCTGGCCAGTTTGACTCAGTGGTTAGCGCGTCGGCCTCGGACTGAAGGGTTCTGGGTTTGATTTCAGCCAAGGGCACGTACCCAGTTGCAGGCTCGATTCTGGCTCCTGTCCGGGGCCATGCAGGAGGCAACCAATTGATGTGCCTCTGTCCCATCAATGTTTCTCTCTCCCTTCCACTCTCTCTGAAAAGCAATGGAAAAAATATCCTCGGTGAGGATTTAAAAAAAAAGAAGGGCGAGGCCCTGGTTGGGCAGCTCACTTGGTTAGAATATCATCCCAATACGCCAAGGTTGTGGGTTCAATCCCCAGTCAGGGCACACACAAGAAACAACCAATGATGCATAAGCAAGTGGAGCTACAAATCATTCTCTCTCTCTCTCTCTCTCAATCAATCAGTTTTTGAAAAATTTAAAAACAAGGCCTATGTTAGGGAGACCAGCGTAGAAACTGCATCCTGAGCTTCTCTGGCCTGAGACAGATGATCCCTGAATCAGATGATACTAATAATAATGCCAACCTGGCAGGCTGTCTTCTACCCTCCCAGATCTCCTCAGATCAACAGGCCTTCAAGAGGCCCAGGGCAACTATCAGGTGTATGGACAAGGAAACCAAGGGCCACGTGCCTGGTGTCCAGCTCCCTCCTAAGACCCATATAACCACACAGGTCACGATGAGTCTGTTTCTGTCGAAGACCCAGTTTAGACTCAAGTGGACCCTCTACCACGTATTTTATTGTTATTTTAGGGCATTTTTTGGTGTTATTGTCTCTCCTTGTGGAAGGAGCAGGGAAAGAGGTGTTTCCACAACTCCTGACGTAGACACAGGTGTGTCCTCTCTGCTCCTTCTTTTTACAAGGCAGCCAGGTGGGCCGGACATTGGTTCCCCACTGATCTTAATTGTATTAAAGTTCATCAGAAATGTGCTTGTTTATGCATTTTGTCAAGAATACTGCTTTCTTCCGAGAAGGAAATTACTAATTGCATCACACAAAAATAGTTCTGTCCCAAACCAGTTTGGGAACAATTTTTCTTTTACAGATTGTTGGCATGCATAAAAATCACCTGAGCTGCTGATTAGAGAGCCAAATGTGTTCACAGAGAAGGGTGGGGAGTGGATCCCTCCATACCCCAGGTTTGTCCATGTGGCCCCTGCTCCTCAAACTTTCCCAGAACTTTCTGCTCCACTGGGGCCACTGGTCACTGCTGGTCACACCAGGATCGCAGGCTGAGGGTAACTGTGGCTACCTCACCCATGGCCTCCTCAAGGGCAAGAGGGTGGGAGTTTGAACTTGGGGATGAAAGAACTTCCCTTCTGTTTCCAGGGTGAACACTCCAGTTAGGGTCCAGCCTACTTTACTGAAAGTTTGAGAACACAGACAGGGCCCTACCCACCACAGTGACAAAGTAGGCGTTGCTATTCTTACAAAGTTTCTTGGCCATTTGGCGAGCAATCAGTCGGTCTAGACTTCCTCCTCACCCCCTTTGCTGATGTCCTGATCCACCCCCAACTCCAAAAATATTTCTCCCCACTTTATTATGCAAAGCAATTCCATGCTCATTACTCTCTCCCACCAACCTGCTTTGCATATTCAAAGACTCATTGCTGAGCCCTTCCAGTAAAGAGGCATCTTACCCAAGTCTTGCCCTCTCTGCTGGCCCCTCCCCAGTTTGAGGAAGGAGGTGGAGGGTGGCAGGCACCTTATCGCCCATGCACCCCTTCTCCTGTAAGGCCCTGTTTCTCTAGGTAGGATCTTGTGGTTTGCCATTTGCAAAAGGGATGTGACACATATTCAGGGCTGTCCCCTTCTACCTTCTGCAACATGCTGAGAATGCATCTCAGCAAAGGCTGGGGGACAGATGCTGACTGCAAGGCAAAGGACAGAGTGGATGCCAGCAGGGCTTAAGGATGCCCCCCAAGGACCCTACTCTTCCCCCAGTGTCTGGACCCTTCAGAGAGGCACCCCAGCTTGGATCCTTCTACAGAAGCGGGGAGGAGGGAAACAGAATAAGTGGAGCATACATTGGACTGTGGGGGAGGGAGGTCACAGAAATGCTGTATCCCCTGGAATTGGCTCAAGCGTCTGCCGTGAGGCAAATAGGGGGCTCAAGATAGAGACTGAGCTGTCAAATTATTAAACTCTTTTGATTCTCACACTTTAACTGAAATGACACCTGGATCCCCCACAGAGCTATGAAGGCATCTCTCCAGAGCAGCCCTCAAGTTTCAAGGGAACTTGTGTCCCTGACTGTAACCCCCCCTTTCTCCCTGGTGGAAAAACCCAGGCAAAGTGAAAATTCATCTCAATCCACTGCGGTGGGTGGGGCCAGTGCGGTGGTGTCCACGTCCACAGAGCAGAAATGCACGGCGGTGGGGCTGCCTGGCCGTCACACAGGAATACGGAGGGCCAGGTCCACCAGGGTCCCGCCCTGCCCGTAGGGACAGGGGAGGCGTGGGGGCAGGAAGGTGCAGAAAGCCATCTAGTTTGGTTCCAAAGTAAGCTGACACTCAAAACTCAGGGCACCTTTCAGAATTTGAGGGGGGCCCTCTTCTAAAGCGATAACGGCTCCTGTGCGCTGAGCATGGGCTCGATGCCAGGACGGAGCCAACACTTCGACCAGAGATACAATCACAGATCCTAATTACTATGAGTTGTCATCTTCACTGAGACTCCTCAGGCCATTCCTGCCTCCCCCCCCCCCCCCCACTTCCTGACCCCCGTTACCCTTCTCAGCCGCCCACAGAGCCCCAAGGCCCAGTTCAGGGCCACGTCCAGTGACTCCAGAGCCCACACTCTGTCTTTGCTCCTTTGGGTGCAAGCGCCTCCCTGCTTCTTGTTGGGGTGAAAAGGGGCTCTGCCTCGTTCACCTTCTCCTCCTTCACATTCTCACTGGGCCTCTGGAAGGAACCGCTTCGTGAAGGGAGAAACCAGCCCTTCTGCTGAGCGGGGGTCCCCAAAAGGGAGCAGCAGGGGCATGGTAGCCTCTGCTCTCCAGACTGGGGCAGCTGTCCTCTCAGTGGCCATTGTGTCCAAACCACAATTCTCTGCCACAGCCCTGTGGTGACCAGTATCAGATGCCCCACAAAGACCCTTTTCTGTGTCTGCTGTTCATCTATCCCCTGGCCTGCAGCCCCCGCCAGGTATCGCTCCCATCGTAGCCTCAGGGCCCCCGCGGCGGTGGCTGCGATGTCCTCTTCAGCCGCTTCCAAAAGAAACTGCCTCCTCCTCCCACCTCTGACCCGTCCCTGACCCGCACACCTGCCCCAGACATAGAGGCTCAGGCCACCTGCTTCCTCCAAGCCTCCAGTGATCCCACAACAGCCTTGATGTGGAGCAAACAGCACCTGCACTGAACAGGCCTCTCAGAGGCTGTCACAGGTATGTCCCTGGGAGCCTTGGCCACGGTCCTAGTGACCACAGTCATGCCTGGGAAACCTGCCCCCTCTCCAGCTCCCATTGAGACCAGGCCTGCTTGGCCTGGTGTGTCCCCCACATCTTTAGCCTGGCCTCTGCTGCCATCCCTGGAGGCCACCCCACCCCCAGCCCACCTGCTCCTGGTTTCCCATCTCTCTTCTGCCACTCCCCCTGCCCCAGTCAGGAATACACCCAGGCTTCCCTCGCAGACCCCTCTCACTCCCCCTGTGCCTCCTGCCCACCCAGCTTTCTCGAAGCACCCACATTTGTCCCAGTAACCCCGACCTGCCTAGCAAACCTACTCCAGGCCTTGGCTCCTCTCATTCTACCCCTTGCAGCTACAGGCTGCCAGAGGTGTCTCGTGGAGCCATGAGGTCTGTGTCACCCACTTCCCGGGAGCTACAAAATGCACTTCTCAGAACACAGCAGGTTCTAATTTCTAGAATTGAAGAGTCATCCAGAAAATGAAAAACAGGGTGCTGGGTGTCTGGTAAGTAAAGATAGGGGTTCAAAGGGGTTGCAGGTTGGGGGAGGTTCAGAAGGGAAGGCAGCCACACTAATTTTCCTTCAGAAGAGCCCCAAAGCCAGCCCATGATGTAGGATAAGTGTGGTTGGGAGGTGGGGTCTTTGCCAGAACACACAGGACGCCCCATACAAGTGACCCTCCGCCAGCGCCAAGCCCAGGCCCAGGGACCACAGCTCGAGAGGCCCCGGATGTGCAGCCAGAGGCGGTTGCCTGCCTGTGGCTGGGCGTTTGGGGCCGGGGCCCTGCCACTTCCTCAGACTCTGTGAGTGGGCGTGGCCTCCTCATGCCATCTGGCTTCCCACCAAGGCCACCCAGCCCACCTGCCTGTGTCCCAGCCTACTGACACCACCTTCCTACTGGCCACCTGGTGACATGACAGGGGGCAGGCTCACTAACAGACACAGGTGACATTTCTGGGCACATGCACCCTCCCCTTCGCACACACCCCAGGCCCCCCACACAGAGAGGACGCGTCAGACATGGCTAAGGCATGGGGGCCTGCCACCACACCTGGATTGGCCACACCCACACAGGGGAGAGGTGGCCCGGGGAGGGCGTGGGGAAGGGCCTGCTGGCTCTCCTTCACCCAGGGTCCACCAGCAGGGTGCCCATGAAGCCAGTGGGGAAAGGAAGAGGCCCCCAGCCGACTCCCAGAGCCTGGTGGGTGGTCAGAGGGTGCCTGCTCAGGATTTTTTCAGCACAAAAGGGAAACAGCCCCAGACTGTTGCTAATGAGGAAAGGAAGTGAGCCCTGTGGCCAGAGGGAAGTGGTCCTGAGGGCAGAGCTCAGGCAAATGCCACCCCGTGCCCACAGGCCATGCTGAGACTGCCACCAGGAAGGGCCTGGACAATCCCAGCCCCAGGAAAGCTCCTCTCCCTCTGCTGTGGACTGACCAGCAACAAAGAACTGGTGGCAGGGGCCACCTTCACCTCCCCTGTGAACCTGGCTGAGATGACCAGGGCCTGGCCTTGAGGGGAGATGATCAGACAGAGGGGACACTCTCAGCTCCCAGGGAGAGGCAGTCGGCGGGGAGGGAGAAGGGGCAGAGGAGTGACTGACCGTGGATTGTGGAGCTCTGATCTTTGTCACGCCAGTGGGCAATTTCCACCTTCCTCCACATGAGCTTCCTTCCGAATTGTCTCCCAGCACAGGGGTGTGGGGAACATGCCCAACCGACTACAGCTTAGGGTAGCAAGAGGCAGGATATACAGCAGGTGTCTGTTAATGGTGACGAGAACCAGCACCGGGGTGGGTCAGACGCGCACCTCCTAGCCGAATGGTCAAACCACTTGAACACTCTAATCCCCTGTCTCCCCATCCGTAAAATGGTGACAATACCAGTGTCCACCTTTCAGGGCTGCCCAGGGGAGAAACTCCATATAATGCCCTTAGGACAAGGCTCGGCACCTGGTAGGACCTCAATAAATATCAGCCTCCACTGTTGTCCTGACTGCGAGTGGAGCAGAACCAATGGGCTCCTCACTCGGCGTCTTGGAGACTCTGCCTCTTTGGGCAGGTTTCGGGTCGATGCCTGAGGACTAGCTCAGGCATTGAAGTTACCCTGGCACTGAGGGTCACTGAAGAAGTCCTTCCCGCCCAAAGCTGTCTGACTAATCCCCCCTCCAACGGCCTTGATGTCTGAAATAGCACCACGGAGACTTATTGCTTTGGGTCGTACCAGATGGCATCTCAGATCACTGGGCTGTGCTCAGAGCTGCTGGGATAGCAAGTTGGGGTACGAGGAGTCCAACATAAGACCGTTTAGGGGTGGGGTTTGAGTGGTCGGGGTGAGGGACAGGCCAGATTGCCGGTGGAACTCCTGATAAAGATGAGTCCCTGGTGGGTCAGCAGCTGGGACTCCCTCCCCCCCACCCCAGGAGGCCTAGCGCCCCAAGATATAGCCTTCCCCAGGGCCCCTAATCATTGCTTCCTGGGCCTCAGTTTCTGTGTCTGAGATGTAAGTTCTATCTCTTAGTATTGTGGTTAAGATCAAATGAGGCAACCTGTACAAAACCCTTCCAACTAAGCCTGGCATAGTTGCATTAGTCTGCTAGGGCTGTCATAACAAAGGACCACAGACTGGGTGGCTTAAACTACAGAAATTTATTTTCTCATAATACTGGAGGCTAGAAGTCTGAGATGAAGGTGTTGGCAGGGTAGATTTCTCATGAAGCCGCTCCCATTGGCTTGTAGTTGGCCATATATCTTCACATGTTCTTCACATGGTCTTTTCTCTGTGAGTGTCTATGTCCTAATCTCTTCTTATAAAGACACCAGTCAGATTGGATTAGGGCCCACCTCAATGACCTCATTTTAATGTAATTACCTCTTTAATGATCCTATATCCAAGTACACTACCGAGGTTCTAGGACTTAGGACTTTAACACCTCAGTTTGGGGAGTACACATTCAGGCTGTAACAGTGGGTGCTCAGAAAGCATACCTATTTAATTCAATTCAACAAATACCTTCTTCATGCCAGCATTATTCTAGGCTCTTAGATTGTATTAATAAACAAAGCAGACCAAGACCCTTGTCCATGTGAGGCTTAATCCTGGGGGTGGGAGAAGGGCGACAGACATCATATAATGACATAATCATGTAGTGTGCTAGAAGGTGACCAGTTCTATGGGAGAAAAAAATACAGCAAGATAAAAGGAGTTGGGAGATGGGTAGAAATTTTAAGTAGGGTGTCAGGGTAGGCCTCATTGAGACATTTGACAAAACTTTCAACAAGGTGATCTATTATTTATTATTGTTGTTGTTGTTATTTTCCTAGGGAATCACATCAAATTCTTTGGCCTGTAAACCCCCACATCTCTGCCAATCCACACCCACTCTTGTATCAGAGGAGAAATGTTGCCCCTGAGACAGAAAATCTGACTTTGACTCTGCTCTTTACTAGCTATGTGATGTGGGGCAAGTCACTTAACCTCTCTGAGCCTGTGCTTCCTTCCACACCCTGCACTCCTCTGGGCCATCTCCTCTGTGTGGTGAGGTACAGGCATGGCTATCTAAGGCAGGACTGCTCTAGGGATGGCTGGGGTAGGTGTTGAGATTTCAGAAGGATGAGCTGTCTATCAGTTAGGACCACGTTCAGCTGCAAGTAACTGAAAACTAGAGTGGTGGGGGCTTAAACAAAGAAGGATTTTTTTTTTTTTTTTTTAATCTCACGCAGAAAATTAAGTTCAGAGTAGGCAGTAAAGGGCTGGTGCCTCTGCTTAAGGTTGAGTCAACCCAGATCCAGACTCCTTCTATCTTCCAGCACACTCAGCTTCTGCCTTTTATCCTCATGGTTGAAAGATGGCTGCTGCACCTCCAGGCATCCAAATTGTCTTCCAGGAAGGTAGAAAGAGGAAAGGGTGAGATCAGCAATCACAGATAAAGGGCTGCTGAACATGCCAGTTGAGTCAGTTCCTTTTCAATATCTACCATTGACTTCCTCTCTTATTTCATTGGGCAGAACTGGATCAATACGGCCACACTAGCTACAAAGGATCCTAAGAGGTGTTTTAGCTAGGCACATTGCTGTCCCCCTAAAATCGGGCCCTGCTAATAAGATGAAGGGGAAACTAGACGTTGGGCACACTCTCTTTATTGCCCTTGAATCAAGCAAATTTTGAGGCTGACCCTGTTTTGAAGGGCTGGTCTAGATTTTCATTTCCATCTGTACCGGAACTCCTCTTCCTCTCATCAGAACCCAGGAGGCTTTGTGACATCTGTGTCTTTTGATTTTTGTTTTTTTGTTTTTTTATTTTTTTAAATATGTTTTTATTGATTTTTTTAGAGAGGACGGGAGAGGGAGAGAGAGATAGAAACATCAATGATTAGAGAGAATCATCGATTGGCTGCTCCTGCACGCCCCCTACTGGGACCCAGGCATGTGCCCTGACCGGGAATGAAACTGTGACCTCCTAGTTCATAGGTCGACGCTCAACCACTGAGCCACACCAGCCAGCATGCCTGTGTCTTTTATACATCAAGGTCACCCCTGGCTTCTTTGCTGTCCAAGCTCACTGGGAATGTCCCCCCCATCCCCAACGTCCAGTGCCCCTTTGGGGTGGGGGAATCTTTGGCAAGCATGGACACTTGGTACCAGTCCAGATGCCCCACTTAGGGCCCCTACACCAGGCCTGGCCACTTCCTCTGGCTGCTGCGGGGCACTGGGGTCCTTGCTGCTCAAGGACCCCCACACTATCTACCCTGAGGGCTGGGGCCTCTGTCACTCTCCAGGCCGATCTCCCTCCTACCCTCCCAGGACACCAAGAATGATCTTATCAACATCTGGCTTAACTCCTGGGGAATTTACTTTAGGTGAAAAGGCAAGTGTCTCCTGGGGTTGGGCAGGACAGCCGAATGTCTGAGCCACCAAACCCAAGGGAATACTGGGACCTGGATGAGTGTGCTAGAGTGGCCCTAGCAGAGCCACACAATGGAAATGTACAGACTTACAGTTCTGGAGTCCAGAAGTCCAGAAAGTGCTAAGACAAGGAAGACGCCAAGCAAACCGGGATGGGTGGTCATCCTAAATGGAGGCCCTATTTTTTCCTATTTCAGGAGAGGCCAGGAATTCTTAATTTTATGTAAAATATCCCAATTTAAATGTTGGCAACTAATTCATCAAATTTTAAAACCCCGAGTGGCCCCAGGTGAGTGTGATTCTAGCCCGCGTATGGCCAGTTTACCACCCGCTGAACACACCAGCCAGGGCAACACAGTGACCTTTTAAAGACGCTAGCTCCAGATGCAGCCCACATTTGGAGGTCCTGGGGCTTAGGACAGAAACAGCTGAATGGGGAAGGGACACGGTTCGGCCCATAGCAGGAACCACGCTGTGGATGTCTGACGTGGGGAGGGGCACTTCTTGGAAAAGCAGTGGAGACACTGACATGGTTGCCCAGCTACCCAGCCCCCACTTATGCCACTACCACCAGACTTGGCCACCAACTTCCCACCCCCACTCACTCCATGCCACTCGTTGCTTCTTATCTACCCAGATCAGCTCTGGCGCCTTCTAAGGGGAGATTAGCCTCTCAAACAACAGCCCTCGCTCTTTGCTGGTGGTGACTAAGAGAGGGAATTGCAGACAAGGTCAGAAAGGAGGTTGGCACAGGGCACAGTGGGGAAGGATGAGGTGTCCTGTCCAGGCCTCTGCCCCCAGGTGGGCTGGCCCCGTGCAGTCTCTGGTTTGAGGCCCAGACAGCGCTCTGGCCTGCTCCTGGCCACACAGCAGGGCCTGCAGATCTGGAAGGGGAACGCTTCCTGAAAAGAGGAAGCGTTGAGGAGAGGGGAAGGCCAGGGACTCCCCCTTCCCTCTTGCCAGGCCCGCAGCACTGGGGAGCCCCCGTGGGAGACCACCTCCTTCCGGCTGGGAGCTGCACCCCTGCTCAGCCTGGCCCCGGCTGACCTGCCCTGCCTGCTGTGACCTGGGCAAGCACGCCGTCCCTGCGCACGCTCGTGTTCTCTGAAACCCGAGGAGGCCGCGGGATAAGGAGTCCTGCACGGCCCGGCCCAGCTGGTGGGGCTAATTTTAGGTGTTTCCCAGCCTGACCGAGGCCCACTAATCTTCATCTACCCAGAGAATGCACACTGATCAGATGGCACCTTCACTCAGGGTGTCCCCCACACCTACGCCCTAAGAAAGCAGCTTCCTCTGTCTAATTTCAACCCCTCTTTACCTGCCCAGTCCCAGCCCCCTGGGGAAAACTGCGCTGACCACTGCCTCCCAGAGGGTTTCTCCCCCGCAGCGTCTGGGACAACTGTAGTCTGAAGGCACAGTGGGGCCTGTGTCCCCAGTGCAGGACCCAAAATTAGCACTCGGTCAGTGTGGGTGACATGAATGAATGAATGATTGAGCACTTTATTACATAGTGCCATCATGTGCTACATGGAGGTTAGGTCTAAAGTTAGCAAATAAGGTCAAAAGATCAAAGTTTAAGCCACCCTTGAAACTTCATCAACAAGGCATAAATCTCTCAGTAAGTCCAGTGCAACCTTATTTCCTCCACAAGACCTGCCTCCTCAACTCCCCCTAACCCTCCACTCTGGCCCCCACCACTACCAACGACCAAGGAGAGGGACCTGGTCCGGCCAGTGGGGCTCAGTTGTCACCTCATGCACCAAGAGGTCACCGGTTCTATAATCCGTCAGGGCACATGCCCTGGTTGCAGGCTCAATCCCCAGGAGGGGGCGTGCAAGGGGAAGCCGATCCATGTTCTCTCTCATCGATGTTTCTGTATCTCCCTCCCTCTCCCTTCCTCTCTCTCTCTAAAAATCAATAAACACACACACATACACACATTTATACACACATATATATAGGAGAGGGACCCAGTCCTCTGCCCTGGCTCCCCAGCTCTCTGCCCAGACTTGGGACTGACAGGTGCTGGCTCAGGAATCCTCGAGTTTATGCAACAGGCCCCTGAAAGAACCCACATCTGGAAACCTGAAAGGTAAGAGGCTCTCATCCCCTCTCAGCCTCCTTTGGGGCTGCCTCTCTGTGGCCATGAGTCAGGCCAGAGTCTGGAGGGTCCTCAGAAAGTCCAGCAGGCTGAGACAAAGCCAGCCAGAGGTGGAGAGGCAGCCCCAAGGCCGAGAGCAGGAGTCGGAGGCTGTGGTGAGCAGCGACAGGCCCGTTTCGGAGAGCTCTGCAGTGTGGCGAGGAAAGCTCCCCAGCTCCGTCCAGGGCAAGGGAAGTGCCCCAGGCCAGAGCCTAAACCCACGCCAGGAGGGGAAGGAAGGCTGTTCTCACCTCAGTTTTCCTCTTGTAGCTCAATGAGTCTTCCTCACCTTTACACTTGACAAGTTCCAAACACAGAGAAATGAAAAGAGTAGCACAGCAGTCACGACCTGCCACCTAGGTGCCACAGCTGCTGGCACTTTGGCTCGCTCTCTTTCTCCGGGTGCTTGGTGTTTGAACATTTGATGGTGAGGCCAGACATCACGACACAGCCTTAAAGGCTTCGGCTGCATCTCCTAAGAACTGTCTATTCTCCTGCATAACCGCAAAACCAGCTTTCATGGGTATTTGAATTTAAAAAAAAAAAAAAGCTGTACCTAACATTTTTTCTAAATAAAGCAGCCTTGCAAGACTAGAAAAGTAAGGGAGGGCCAGGGCTCACGGAGGGCAACCATGCAAACCAAACCTAGATTTGTTCTGGGGAACTTCTAAATCGGGCTCTCATCACTGGAAAACAAGAGAGCTCTTCAGCCCTGCCGAACACCTACCCAGGGAGCCTTGGGTATATATTTAACAGCAAGCCTCCAAGTCATCTATTTACACTTTCCAAAATGATGTCTTGGGAAGCTGGAGCTGCTCTGTAACTGTGTGCTGAGCACACAGTAGGTGCTTCATAAATCCAAGTGCACACTGCCCTGAGGCAGGAGAAAGTCTTCAGAGCCCACCATCTGGGCTGCATGGGGCTCAGTGTGAGTCAGCAGCCCTAACTCGGCCTCCCAAAAATGGCCCTTTACGTAGTCAAAGGAGGTCCCTCTGGTCCCACTGGTCACCAGCTCTAGCTGCTCTGAGACCAGACCTCCTAGCCCCCCAAGAGCTCCCAGCTTTTCTTCTTATGTAAATTCCTAATATATCTGTGGCTCTGTATCCTAATATATCTGTATCCCAATTTGGCTCTTAATTTGTCTTCTTTTCTCCCCATGGGTTAGTCTTAGTCTTCAACTACAGCCCAAGACCCGCAACCCGCCCCCCCTTCCCCTGCAGCTCAGAGCTCACAGCCAGAGGCTGTTTCAGACTGGGGGAAGGTAAAGGTCGGAATCACTAGAATCTCCGACTCCTGGGGTGCCAGGCATTGAACTGAACCCCTCCAAACACAGTCTCGCCTAATCTTCACAAACCCCACGATGTGAGTACTAGTATAATCCCCAGTTTACAGATCGGGAAATGGGGGCTCAGGAAGGTGAACAAAAGTAGCACAACTAGTAAGTGAAACAGAGGCAGGATCTGAAAGGACCACTCAGGAGCCAAGTCCCAGATTTTTTACCATTAGACGCCAAAGATGGGCGGGGGGGGGGGGGGGCATGGGTTCCCACGCACACTGAGGAGGGTGGTGGTTGGAGGCCCTGGGTCAGTGTTGCTATGGTTCTACTCCGGATTCGAGCTTTGCACCCTCCTACACAGGGCATCCCTCAGAGCAAGGGACTCAATTGTCTCTGCTAGCCTCCTCCTTGGATGTCACACAACAGGTGCTCAGCACAGCAGGTATGCAGAAATGTGACTTATTTCTCCTTTGTGAACCCTGAGCAAATGTCCAGATGGCAGAGTGCAGGGGAGTATTGAGACCCACCCATTTGTGGCCCCTTGACAACTGCAGGGAGCATGCTGTCTGCTATTCAGGTTGCATCTGAGATCCGGACAGCATCTCCCGGGGGAATGGATTTTCCACAGCAGCCAACCGGAGGTAGATACCCCACATTCTTCTGTAATATGTAGAGCAGCTGTGTGGGATACCGGGGAGGCCAGGAATGGAACGGGACGCTGACTTGAGATGAGGGAACAAAGGGCTGCCCCCAGCAGACCCCTTCATTGTCTGACTCACTCCTTATCCAGAACCATGGGGAAGGGAACAAAGGGGAGAGCTCAGGTCTTCCTCAAACAGCCAAACACAACTTCTTTTTAGGGCAAGAACTTCGTACATGAGGAATGAATGAATAGGAAAGTCTCCAATGGGTTTGAAAAATATTAATGAGACCTTGAATTTCCACCTTAGTCTGTGCTCCATTGATCTGCCTGGGGAGATCTTAGGATTTGCTACAGAAGTTAAATTAAGAAGACAAAAGAGCTATAGAGAGGAAAAATAAGCCTTGCAAGTCAGAATAGTGCCTTTAAAAAGATATTCTAAGTTATTCTTTCTCCCGCTCCCATGTAACCTTTTAACAAAATGTTCTCTCTCCATCATTCTGGAAGTAAGGGGAGAGCTGGCCCCCCAAGCCCAGGGAATAGAGAGAGGGGAGGGGGCACAAAGCAGTCCACGGCCTTCCCAATTAGTGGGAGACGGATAGGATACAAACAAGAGCAGGTGGAGAGTCGAGGGACCCCTTCTCCCCCTCTCCCCACCCCAGCTCACCCCTGCTCCCTCCCAGGCCTCTGGGGGGGCTGCCTGCACCTGCCCGGGATGCAGCCGCATCTGCACCACCCTGAGGGGCTGTCTTGGCTAGGCGAGGCCCACCCCACGTCTGAGCTCTGCCTGAGCCACCCTTGGTTCCTGGGATCATGGGCTAGACCCTGAAGGAGCTGTCAGTCTAGATTGGGAGCTTCCCAGAAAAAGGTAGGAGGGGGCAGGGGGAAAGGTGAGCAAAGCACCAAGGGTGGAGCCAAGGGCAAGCTCCAGGCCAACCTCAGAGGCGTCTTTTGCCCCAGGGGGAGTTGGATGGGGCCAGTCAATGGTGTGACACTGCTAGGAGCATTGGTCTCCAGGGATGCAGTGTTTAAGGTCACTGCTCTGTCCCCTTGCTCTATGGGCCAAAGAACCTCCCAGGACAAAAGCAACCCCACCCAGGCCGCGGGCCTTTGAATTCAGCACCATTAGAGCATCTCTGATGAAGTGAAACTGTCCCAAATGAGGACTGGTCGCAGGAAGGGCCTCAGAGGGAAACTGACCCTTAAGAACAGGTAGTGGCAGAACTCAGGGCCCGGGTTCAACAGGAAAGCTTAGAACATGCGGCTCAGCCTGGGGACTGACCTGCTTTTCCCAGGTGGTTTTCGGAGACCACAGCTGAGCAAGACACTGTCAAGTGAGCATTCAGAGCTCAGGAGCCCAGGGGTGGGGTCCCCCTGCCATCTGGGCTCAACTCGGAGCAGTGGCACTGTCAGTCCCCAGTGAGAACAAGGAAACCTTCTTCTGTGTGGAGCTCTTTCTCGGCAGCAACTACGGCCAAAGCCAGAAGTCAACTGAGGTCTCCACCCATTCACTGTCCCCCTGACACTTGGAATCCTGTGCCATCTGGGGTACTTGTCTCCAGGTCCAATGTGATTGACTGCAGAGGGGCCTGACTGTTGGGTTCCTGGGAGAGGCCATCACCCACCATGTTCCCCCTCTTGGTCCCAACACAGGGACACCTGGAACTTCAGCTCTACTTCACCTGATCAGTACCTAGCTGCCTGGGCACCGCCCCCCCCCCCCCCCCCCGGCCACACCCAGAAGACTTTCTGCACTGAGGCAGCCAGTCCACGCATACACCAGGCTGGTCCTTCCTTCTGAGCCTTTGCTTGAGGTGCCCTCTTTCCTCTTCATACCCGGGCTCACCTGGCTGATGCTTAGAATCACAGCTCAGGCACGCTGGCTGCAGAAAGCCATCTCCGAATTTCTAGTATGGACTAAACTTCTCCAGCACCCTGCACAGACCTGACTCCCAGTATTTCATCCATTCCTTCCACAAATACCTAAGTGCCTACTATGCACCTGTCCTGGGTCCTAGGGATGCAGCAATGAGCAAAAAATATAACAAACAAATAAAAAAAAACCCCTGCGTTTGTGGAATCTGCTTTCTAGATCATGTGGAAGGGAGACAGAAAATAAATAAAATTAACTTCACATCAGATTCGAAGTCCTGTGAGGATAAACAAAACAGCATAAACAAAATAGCAAAGACAAGGAGGCATGGGGGTGTCTCTTTCACAGTGTGCTCCTGGAAGACAAGCGTTCAGTTGTGTTTCTCTTTGGGCCCCAGGACTAGCTGGGTACCTACTGACTGATCCTCTCCCCCAGGGCTGCCACATGCATGGCCACTTGCCCCTTGAGAGTTTAGAGAGACCCTAGGTGCCTGAACCCATGCCTCCCCCTCCCCAGATCACCAACCCGTCTCCAAGCAGTGAGGGCCCAAGACAGTCAAGGCAGGGCTTCCCCAGGATCCCAGGACCGCCCAGGCAATCCCTGCCCACTCAGGCCTTCTTGAAACCAATCTGGAGATTGAGCCAATATTGTTTCTGTGAGCCCTTAAAGAAGAAGACTTTGGGCAAAGAATTAATGAATGCAAAATTCTGATTTTTTATGAGCGTATGAATCTCAATGCAGAATTAACAGCCAGATGACCTAGAAGACAGCTCTGCCCAGATGGCCTCATAAGAACCATAATCCACTCAGAGAGGCTAGCTCTGGGCATGGGGAACAGGAGCCAGCTTTAGTGCCATTTTCTAGAAGTTTCTTTTCATGATTTATTTTTTATAAGCAGTTATACTAGAGATGAGAATCATTTCCTTCTGGGCCACAGCTCAGATAGGCACCCTGTGTTCCAAGCGATCCCTCTCCTCCCCCCACCCCCTATTTGCCCATAGATCATCTCTGATTCAAGGGGCCCAACCACTTTCTCCAGGGATGTGGAAGTGAGTCTCAGAGTCCCAGAGGTGTTGCTGCTGCCTGGAAGCTGGCTCATGGGCACTGCATCAGGGAGAGGCCAGGGAGGTGGAGTCAGTGCCACACACAAGGAAAAGCTCCCCCAGCTGCCAAGGGAGGGTGGAGCAGGTGTGCAAAGGGCAGAGGGGTGGAGGCTGCGAGAGACAGACAGAGAGGGGGAGAGAGAGAGAACGAGAGAGAGAGAGAGAGGCTGGCTGGGTGTAGCCATCTGAGATAACGTGCTGAGATACTTGCGGAGGTAGAGGCATGCCTGGGAGAGGAGCACGTGGCTCTACCTGAGGACACCCGATGTAAAGCTTCCTGGCAAAGAAAAAAGATGCCTATGGGGAGCACCGAGGATGAGTAAGAGGAAGCTGAGAACCGGGGAGCGGAAGGGAGTTCCAGGCTGCCCCATCCCGAGGCAGAGGGATGAGGCATGGGGCCTGCCTGGGGGCGTCCAGGGACAGACAGGGAGCGAGACTGCAGGAAGGGGGGGGGGCCAAGGCCCAAGGGCACATGCGTGATACTGACGAACTTGGACTTGGTGGTGGGTGAGCCATGTGGCAACATTCATGGAGCAGCAAAAGATGCATTCAAATAAAACATTTTAAGCCTTAGATGCAGTGTCAGGGCTGAAGATATGTCCCGGGGCACTGGCAGATAGAGGTGATGGAAATTCTAACGGGGATGGGAGGTGAGGCAGATGTGAGACAGGAGAGCGCCACACTGAGCCCAGAACCCCAAGGAGCAAGACTGGGATCTCAAGCCCCCAGCCGCCAGTCCCCAGCCCCCAGCCCCCAGCAAGGAGTCTCAAGAGACTCGGTTGACAAGTAGAAGGAACACGGGGCAAGGGGCTGTCCTGGGAGCCTAGGAAATGGGAAGTCTCAAGAACCAGTGTGGTCGCAGTGGCAGGTCAATAAACGGGTCCAGAAAGATAAGGCCTGAAACTATCCAGTTGGCCTGACGACCTTGCAAGCCCTGTGGCCGTCCCTCGGCTACCGTGGGGCAAGAAGCAGGGAAGCTAGGCGCTGCCGGGGAGAAGGGGAAGGTCGCACAGCCATCACCGACACCCACTCCCCCTCCCACCCTGCCACCGCCAAAAAGAAAGTAGCAGCAGCAGAATGCGCGGTCTCTGTAACTAGGCGCCGGAGGAGGGGAAGCGCCTGGAAAAGGCAGTCCTGTTGGCTCTGCTGGCTGTCCAGTACCTGGAAGGGTGGGAGGACCTGTTTCCCAGGACAGAGGGCTTAGAAACTGGTTCCTGAGAACAGGAGGCAAGGGAAAAGAGATACTCAGGAAAAAGGGCATCAGACAAAGAAATACTCGGGAAAAAAGGCGTCAGACTCTAGAGAGGCAGCGGACTCTGGAAGCATCTGAAACCCAGCTCTGCCCCTCAGCTCTGAGGTTCTGGCCACAGTACCCGCTTCCCTGAACTTCAGCTCCCTCGTCTGTAAAATCAATTCCTCACCATCAATTCTAAGATGCACTTTCTTTTCACATTTTAACATCTCCGAAATGAGGGTGCAATTTGCAATCAGCGGCAGGTTACAACATAGTTTACAGGGTGTGTTTTTTCTTAATGTAACAACATGCAACAATGGGCCTTACAACCCAAGTGTCCTGTATTCAATAAAATACAGTATTTCCCCTTTGTTTTAGGATCAGCTATGAACGTAGGTAATGCCTCTGGCATAGGACCTGTGCATAGTAGAGTCTCAAAAAATTGCTATTTTTAACTTCATGATATAAAAAATGGTCCTCAAAATCTTTGTGAATTGATTGATTTCTACCCTCAGATTCTGTACAACTGTCATTACGGGCAGTGCCCATGCATGACTTGTGGGGTGCAGTGGGCTCATTCTGCAGGTGGGACTGAAATAAAGGCTAGATGAGGGGGTGCAGAGAGGTGGGGGAGAGAGAAGACAGAGAGAAGAGAAATTAAAGGCACAATGTTAATCGATGACCTCATTGGAACTGTACAATCGCAACCGAACTGTAAGAGATGCTGGCTCCGAGCCGGGCAGAGGCAGCGAGCCCGAATGCGAGATCAGGCCTCGTGAATGACTCAGCAAGGAGCAAAGAACATCCAGGACAACAAATAATCCTCCGCCTCCGAGAGCCAGAGGCCAGAAGAGTCCAGAAGCCATGAACTTTGATTATTATAAAATTGGAAGTTGAAAATATAAACCTTTTTCATCAGAAAGATAGAGACCTTCGGTGCAAAGCTCCCCAGTGATTTTTAAAGCAATGAGGGGACACTGTTAGGTACATGGGAGTAGATCTGGAGACAGTGCCAACATTTATCCCTGGTTTAGATCCAGCTCCTTCCCTGCACTGTCCATCCCCACCCCGGCCCCCATCCCCACCCCAGCCCCCATCCCCACCCCGGCCCCCATCCCCACCCCCGCCCCCACCTCCACCCCCACCCCCACCACAAGTGATTGGCTCAGTTTGAATTGTATCAGTTTTGTTAGAATTGTCTTAGTGTGTGACCATCTGGATATTTGTACTTGAGCTTAACACTTGAAAGTTTAGTTTGGTGGGGGGTTTTTAATCTTTTTTTTTTTTATTTAAAATTTTCTTTATTTTAATTTATTTTATTTTCATCACCATTTACCACCACCCCTCCCCACACCCTCTTCCACCTCCACCCACTCTCCTCCCTCTGCACTCATAGTGTGGTTTTTGAAATGCTTTTTATAAAAGGATTTCATTCCTTTTTCTCTTTTTTTTTTCTTCCTTTTTTTCCATCACAGTTTATCCCCCTTAAGGATTTTCATTTCTTAATGCAGTGAGGTATTATTAAAAGGAAAATCAGGGTTTGATCTGTATTGATCTGGAGAAGTTCCGCAGGATGTCAAGTGTTTATGGTTTTGCAGGTCACGATGATAAGAATCAGGGAAGGACATTAAAAAATAAGTTTATGAAGAAACTTGGGTAAGTAATGACTCAGGACATTCACCATTTTAAGGGAAGGGAATTATTAATGAATTGTTTTGGAAATCGAATTGCCAATTGTCATGTTACTTCTACGCTGGAAGAGAGCAAATGGGAAGGTGCTGTTTTGTACATAATTCAGTACACGATGGGATAAATGTGGCCAGTTCTGCTAAGTGAAGGTATAAAGTTGTATAGTAGATTTACATTAAAAAAAATACAGATCCTACCAAAATGAGGAATTGAGTTTTTGATCATAAGATAGCTTGGCAAATAACAATATGTTTATAAATATTTTCCATGATGTAATTTGTCCTTTAATTTAATCAAGATGAGTTCTTTAGAGATAATTTTGGTTAAAGTAGTCAGTGATGGAACTTATATTTGAAAGCTGAGATAAAAATTGGGCTGGCTGTAATGTGATTTTAATTAAAAACATCCCATAGTGTTAAAGTTAATTTGCTGGGTAATTTTAATCAGGGCCATGCCATAATTATGGGTGAATGGGACAGGATTTTGTTTTTAGAGGTATCTCATCTACCCATAACCTAGCCTGCGCTCTGGGGTGGTTTGTGGTTTAATCACCATAAAATAGACTTGGGCCACTGAACACCTATGATCAACTCAGATCTACAGACTATAGCCACTTCCAATAAAAAAGTTACATTGTTTGTATTTTATACATTTTTAAAGTAACTTTTATCACTTTTAATTTGAAACTTTGTTTATGGCATAGTCAGTCCCTGTCCCTGGGCTGATTGGAGAAGTGGCTGAAAATTTATGTGAATGGTTCTGGGAGTGGCCAGTAGAGCGTGCTGTGAATGTGGAATGAGCATGGCTCCACGCACTGACGTTTGCAGAAGCTGCACTGAGATTGTGACTAGACACATGGATCCTTAGCCTGGAGGAAGTCAAGTTTCAGCTTGATGGATTGGATCTGGGTCATCTCCAGCACACTTTGTGTAACTCATGTACTGTTCCTCACACACTGTGGCAACACAAATAATACCTTCTGCAATGACCCTAAGACAGCTGGAGATACTGCAGCTCCTTCTTGGGGGCCCTGCTGGCAAGTGGCGGCCAGGTGCCAAGTCCATCACCTGCATCCTAGCTGCACCAGTCCCGACATGTGCCACGGCATGCTGTCACCCGGACCACACCTGGACTGGAGCGATCCCATCTTCTGTACCATGCTAGGTCTGAATAATCCTTTCCAGAAGCAGTGGGTGGCAGCTTCCCAGAGCTCTCTTCTGTCTTGAGAAGGCTGATTCCAGCCAGGACTACTGCTTGAGTGTGCTCCTGGTGCCTCACCCCATTCTCTGGTGGCCCTGACCCCTAAATCCTTCTTCTTCCAGAAGGTAAGCAAGTGCTCACCCTGCCGAGGTCCCTGGTTGCCCTGCACTCAGGTGTGCCTGTATTGAAGCCTGTGGAGCGGGAAGTTGCAGCTCCCTGGTGAAGCTGCCCAGGTGACCATGCTTATAATATCTGGCCTCCCCTTTACTCTGTTCCTATTTTAACATTAGCTAGCTAGTTACAACGGTAACAATGCCAGAAGCATAGCTGAATGGGTATGTTCATCTTTTTGAGGCTGAAATCTTTCAACCACAACAGCCTAGAAAAAACTTACTATCGGGAGTTAGCAAACTTTTTACCACAGTCACCAGGACGGCTGTCTTTGTAATGTAGGAAAACTGGGAGCTCCAGCTAAAACAGGACTTCCCAGAATAGGGCTGGAGTCACCAAGACAGGAGACGCTAGTCTGGAACAGAAGCTAGGATCTAACTATGCTGCATATTCACACAAACTCCACGTAAATACTTTTAACCATCAAGCCCCCAGGTTTGTTTTTCTCACCAGATGCCAGACCGTGTTTTGGTGGCCCTAATCAGGGCCGTCACAATAAGAGACCATTACTCACCTCTGATCATTTTCAACTCATGGAACCAATTTAGAAGAGCCAGTCCATTCACAAAGCAGGACAAACAGTGCAGGTGTGGGCCTGTGGGCCTGCAGAGAAGACCTTTGGACCTGCTGGGACCATTCCAGGTATTTGGTAATCCCCTGAGTTCTGACCCACCCATGTGTATTTTGAGGACTCACAGGTGTGAGCCTGCAAGGCCTCCTGGCCAGGTGCGAAGCCAGGCATGACTGGTGCCCTAACCCTCAGCTATTTCCTGGACCCTGTCTTTATGACTCAAGTGAGTCAGCGTCCCTCCCCCAAATTTATATTCCAAACACTTGAGGTTGACTTGACCAGGTTCCTGTAGTCAAGTGGCATACCCCTATAACACCAGAAACAACCAAGATTACCTGGTTAACATGGGCACTCAAAAACTTACTTCCACCGACACCTTGTCAATGGACTTCCTCAAAATAAAAAGAATATTGCTTGGACCAGAAAATAGCAAAAATCCCCAGGAAACCACAGACCTGCCTCCTTCCACCTTCACCCAGCCTTTTCTAAGTCAGCCAACCATGTCCACCTGGCTTTGGAGGCTCCAACCATATATATGGGGTCACCATGTTGCTAAAGGACTTTTGCTCTTGGGCATATTTTTTTAAATATGTCTTTATTGATTTCAGAGGAAAGGGGGAGGGGGAGAGAGAGAGAGAGAGAGAGAAACATCAATGATGAGAGAGTTGTCATTGATCGGCTGCCTCCTACAGGCCCCTGACCAGAGATAGAGCCAGCAACCCGGGCATGTGCCCTGACCAGGAATTGAACCACAACCTCCTGGATCCTAGGTCCATCTCAGCCGCTAAGCCACGCCCGGCCAGGCTTGGGCTCATTTTTTGAAGTACCTTGTTCCATTCAAAGCCAACTCCCAGGACATGAATAATAGCAAAAGAGGCTCGAGGGATGAACTCAATAAAAACTGGCATCAGTGAGCCTCGAAGGGAGACCACTGCAGCTTGAAACAACTCTAGGGAACAGGAAAACAGCCCTGGGCACTTGACTTTGAATGATTGGAGTTTTCAAACAACTAGTCTCGGCAATCACTCAGCTGGTTTGTCATTTCTGAAACACAAAAGGGTGGGGAGAGTTCTTAACCATCGCTGCTGAGATTGCACAGGGCTCCAATAAAGCTCAACCTCGTCAGTCCCCCCTTTTGTTCAATATGATATTGTTTGTCACTGAACAACTCAGAGGTAAGCATAGACTTCCCAAGTAGGGTGATGCAGGGCCCAAGACATAGTCTCTCCAGGATCCGGCTACAATCCTCCAATCTAATGTTTCAAATTTTTCTTCCACTGGCCTGACTCAGCATCACCAGGAACTAAGACTTCACTGCTCAGGTCCCTACCAGACTCTAGGCTGCTTTGCAGGTGGCCTTTCCCTCTGAGTCGGAGGAAGCACTGTGAGCTGAAGCCCGGTGACTTGGCAGTGACCTGGAAGGAGCCAGCACAGCAGCAGACCATGCACGGGGTTGGAACTCTCCCTGGACGAGCTGCTGCTGGACCACTAAGGAAGTCCAGCAAGATGGGTCACACATGCCCTTAGATGAAGGTAGCCAAGACTATGCACAACACCACCAAGAGTATAGACATCTTAGCCTCAAGGAGGTTCGGTAAGTATAAATTACACTGAGTTTCAAAGGCTTGGTACCACAACAAACAAACAAACATAAAACAAGGAACTCAAGAAGTGATGCTACGCGATTTTCTACAGCTGACCTCTGGTATCCACTGGGCTGGGTAATTCTCAAGGTTCAACTCCTGGCTCTTGACTTTAAAGAACTTTTGTACTACTATTTCTCTATTTTAGGCATCCCTCTTTTAACATGTCTAAGGTCCAGGACTCTAAAACAACTGACCTTCACCACCACCTCTCAACAGATGGTTCAATAGTTTTATAGGAACAGCACCAGCTGAAATTATGACTTTCAACACCTCCTGTGGTTGTCTACTCTCAGGTACAGCAGCACCAAGAAACACCAGGTCCAGTGAGGGCCACAAAAATCTCTAGGGATTTCCACTCCCTTCAGGTTGAAACTCAAGTCTTTTCAACATGGATGATATGACTTTCCATTTTTGGACCTTTGCTTATCTCTCCAACTTTATTTGTGCCAACTTCTATCCTCAATCCTGCTATTTGTGATGGCATAGATGGACCTTGAGGGCATTCTGCTAAGTGAAATAAGTTCCACAGAGAAAGACAAATGGTGTCCTTTATATGAGGAATCTAAAAGAGCTGAACTCAGAAACAGAGCAGAATGGTGGTTGCCAGGGGAAGATGTCTCATCAAAGGGTACAAACTCCCAGCCATAAGATAAATAAGGTCTGGGGATCTAATGTACAGCCTGATGATTATAGTTAATAATACTGTATTTATATAACTAAAAGTTATTAAGACAGTAGATCTCAAATGATATCAACACACACACACAAAATCATAATTATGTGAGGAGTAAAAGGTGTTAACTAACCTCACTGTGGTAATCACTTTGCAATATAAACATGTACTTGCCCTGACCCCGGAGCTCAGTTGATTAGAGCACCATCTAATATGCCAACGTTTCAGGTTCGATCCCCAATGAGGGTACATCAAGAATCAACCAGTGAGTTCGTAAATAAGTGGGACAACAAGTCAGTGTTTCTCTCTCTCTCAAATCAATAAGTACATTTTTAAAAACATGTATCTAATCATCATATTGTACACCTTAAACTTACATGTGTTATATGCTAACAATATCTCAGTAAAGCTGGGGTGGGGAGGGGATAGTAGTTCAGTCTATAGAGCTTAGAGCTTGAACTCCCCTCCTCAAGTTCAAGCTCTAAGCTCTATAGACTGAACTCCTCACACGCACTTCCCAAATTCACCGTGCTTTCTTTCCGGCTTTTGGTGCTATTCGCATGGCTTCCCTTGAGCATGTCCCCCCAGCTCCAACTCATGCTTCGTGTCTCTTCGTAAACGCCTGTTGCCTTGTGTCCCCCCTGGACTGCAAGCTCACTGAGAGCAGGGGCCATGTTATTCAACGTCTCACTCCTGCTGCATGTGCCCAGTAATTATGTGCTCTCAGTCTGTATCTGTTGAAAAACAAAGTTTCACTGAGCTTTAGAGCAGGTTTGGTGGGTGTGAGGCTGTGGGACGGGTGGGTGGCCGGGAGGAGCAATTAAACCGGAGAGTTATAAAGTTCAAGCTTCAAACATAGAGTGGTGGTGACCCAGAGACCCGGGTGGGGCTAACCGAGTGGCTGCCCAGGTGGAGTGGAAGTGAAGGTCACGGGGCAGAGAATAGGAGGCGCCTCTGCCCCAGCCCCTGAGCTGGGTGGCACTTAGGTTGCCCGGAGAAGTCAGGTGCGGGTGGGGTGGGAAGGGAAGCTGTGAGTCAGGCTCCAAGGTCTTTTCACAGGTGGTGTGACTAAGGCAGGGAGGGGCCTTCAGCCCTCGGCCCTGCGGCAGTGGAGCAGAGGAAGGGAAATGACAGTGATGGAAGGTTTACACAAGACCAGCAGTGACCCCGGAATGGCAGCCCTGCCTTCTGACCCTGAGATCTACGCACCGGGCACGGGAGGGTGAGGCCTCTGTGAAGAGCGTTTCAAGATGAAGAGGTGGAGGAGTTTCCCAGAAAGAGGCTGTGTCTACCAAAACATGTATTAATAGAATGGGCTTTGCAGAGAGCCTGGGAGAAGGCCGGAGAAGGTGCACATTCAAGTGGTCGAATCGCAGGCCTCCTTCTGCTTTGGCTTCAGAATTTGTTCCCCCTGCAGAAATGTCTGCCATCTTGCTGGAGACCTGCTCTTACCCTACAGCAGAGGAATCAAAAACTTGCGTATGGGGGGGGGGGGAGGGGGGGGAAGGGGACATCTGTAATTCTTTCAACAAGATAAATTAAAACAATACAAAACAAAAACTTGTGTATGGGGTTATCCATCCCCATGCGGTCCTTCATTCTGTGGGAAATTGGGTCTTGACTTGTTTTTGTGGGATGTTGGTACAATCAAGGCCTCCCCTTGGGATTACGGTAAAAGGGGACTCTCATCTTAATTGAAAGGGAAAAAAAAGGAAAGAAAGCTGCGGGGGTAAAGTCTTTATTGAACAAAGTTTCAAAATTGGATAAAACTTGCAGTCTGCTCCCTCTGGAGGACCAGGCACCTCCCTGCCATGGTTACTAGAGAGAAGCGAAGAGCAGCTGGGAGCCAGCCTGCTCAGGACTTTGTGCCGGCTGACTTCTCTCTGGCCTAGAGGGCTATGGCTTTTCTAATAGTTTCTAACATGCTTGAGATAAATTGTCCCTGGCTGGGATGGACTTTACCTTTAACATGCTGCTATTTTATTTATATTTCAAATTTTTTATTTAGGTTTTTCCTAGCAAGATTAGTCTAGTTTTCTTTTTTTTGTGGGTTGCGTTTATTGAGGCTTTGGTATCGAGATTATAACAAGAATAATCATCACCCTCCCACCCCCTTCCCAGACCAGTGGAATCACTATCTGCATTTCAACAGGGTCCCCCAGTAATTACATGGACATTATAGTTTGAGAAGCTGCCCCAGGCCTTGTCATTTACTGAAAACTGCTCCTTTCCTGATCTCAGTGTAAGGAACCTGGCTGTCTAGCCAACACCTCCTTCATTCCAGCTCAGTCCCTCTACTGCACTGGTTCCAACAATCCTTCCCCCCACCATTTCGTGGGTCCTCCAACTCCTACAAGGTGTCTCCTTCCCAATGCCCCCACCTCCGCCCCCATTTCCTCACCGCCCCTTATCTGGCTTGGATTCAACAGTAGGCCTTAATTATTATTACTGCCTTGTATACACTCTCTCCTTCCTTTGCTCCGTCTCTCCATGGGGCTCCCTAAGAGAAACAACGCTGGTTGAATCCAACTCCCCACCTTCCCAGCAACTGTGGCTGGTGAAAAACACAGAAGAGCCCTGCGGGCCGGTCCTGCTTCACTCCCCCTTCCCTCAGGCTCCCAACAGTGAGCGGATGACCTGGCTTCCAGCTTTCCCGGGAAAAGAGGAGTCTTCAGAAGGAAACATGTCCCGGCACCTCCGCCCACCGGCTCCCTGCCTCTGTGCCCGCACTCGGCCTGCCCTCTGTCCCTGGGAGGGAAGGCCACCTTGCGGGCATCAAGGCCAGGCCCTCCGCTGTGCGCTGCAACCTTCTCTTCTTGCTCACTCAAGGACAGGTGTCTAGAAAATGCCCCCCACACGTACCTCCCATCACATTTCCCCCTGCGGCTGACTCCTTCCCATCAGCACTAAAGCTGGCTGTAATAGCTCCCAGCCTAAAATCAAAATCAAACCAACGAAAAGAAATAAAACAAGCAAACAAACATCTGTTTGGCCCTACCATCTCCTCCAGCTACCACCTCATTTCTCTGCTGCTCTTTAGAATTAAACTTCATGAAAAAGTTCTCTACATTCACGGTCTCTCTTTCCAGAGCCCCACTCTTTCTAGAGACCACTCCTGTGAGGCTCTTCCACCCACCTCTGCTGAAACAGCTCCTACGGAGGCCACTGGTTACCTCTATGGTGCTGATGCCAGTGACCAATCGCCAGCAGCAACCTTGCTTGAGTATTAGCCAGAATCGGTGGCGTCGGTCCATCCTCCAACCCATCGTGGTCTTCCAGCACAAAAAGTTCTCCTGGGTGTTTCCCAGCCACCCTGGTTCCTCTCCTCAGAATATTTTGCTGGTTCCTTGTCATCTCCCTGGCCTCTCAAGTATGGGGGGCTTCTGGCTCATCCGTGGCTTTGCCCTTCATTAACACTCACCCCCTAAGTGATCCCATTGAGTCTTGAGGTCTTGCTTCCTTTAAGGACTCCCAAAATTCTATCTCCAGCCTGGGCCTCTCCTCCAAACCCCAGACTTCTACATCCATCTTCCTACTTGGGTGTCTAACAGGCAGTTCCAAGTTAATATGCCCCCAGATGTGTTCCCGACTTCCTCCTTCACTCTGCTTCTGTTTGTCTGTCAACTGGATTATTTCAAAAGTTTTCTAACAGGTCTCCGGGCCGAAAGCCTTGTGCCCGTCAGGCTGGTCTTCACAGCACTACCAGAGTGGTCCTTTTAAAATGTCAGACCACATCCTTTCTCTGCTCAAAACGCTCCAAATAGCTTCCCATCTCATTCAGAGTGAAAAGCAAAGGCCTCATTTCAGCCTCTATGGTCCGCATTCTCTGCTCATCTCTGCCTCTGCTCAGGGATCTCGCCTTGCTGGGGTCCATGCGCCCCACCTCGGGGCCTTGGTCCTTGCTGTTCCCTCTGCCTTTCCGTGAACATACGTCATAGCAACATGCTTTTATTTTTTTCACCTAGAAGCTACCCATACAGGAGAGCTATAAATAACAACACCCTGCACTCTCCCCCTTCCTTGGCCCCTGTTGCTTTTCTCCGCAGCACTGAAAACCATCCAGTGCCCTATATGTGCTGTTTGTTTGTTTATTGTTTGTCTTGGGAGCCGGGACTGTTTGGTTGACTGTCCCACCTCCTAGAACAGTGCCTGGCACACAGTAGATGCTCCAAAATCCCTGTCCAATTACAAATAAAAACCAAAGCAACAGAAAGAAACAAATATAGGCATTTATGGCATTTTTATGGTCCAGATTCTGCTGTCTGGGCTTTGCAATGCCTTTTCATGTTCACCCTCATAAGCCTATGGCCTGTATGCGTGTGTGTGTGTGAAGGAACCAGACACAGGGAAAGGAAATAGCCCGTGGAGACCAGACGGTAGAGCTGGGGTTCAAATCCAGGCTGCTGCATCCCACTAATCTGGGCCATTCCATCACTGTCCACGCCCCGAGGATGCCAGCGTGACCGATGCGTCCTCCACAGGGATGCCGGGTTCAAGCTACACCGTCGGCTCCAGGTGCTTAGCAGAAATAAAGCTTTGTTAAGAGCTGAGGAAGTGGTCGCGGAAAGGGAGCGTGCGATTTCTCCAGGAAGCTGCTTAGACAGAAGACACGGGGCCGGGCACCGACATCTGAGCGGCGAGGGAAGAAGAGGAACTCCCCGGCTCAGCTTCTGCTTTCCTCTGCGCCCCTCCCTCTCCCGCCGCGGCGGGGCCTCGGGCGCCGAGTCCGCCCGGCCGCCAGGGGGCGCCCGAGGCCAAAGGGGGCGTTGCGGCGCCGCCCGACGTCGGCCCCTCGGCGGCTGCGCAGTGCGTACGTCAAAGCCGGGCTCGGTCCGGGAACGGGGAGCGGCGCGGCCTGGGAGAGACGGAGCCTCGGGGAGCCGGGCGCAGGCGAAGGCGAAGGCAGAGGCGGCGCCGGGCTCCGCAGCAGCAGCCGCAGCAGCCGCCGCCGGGCGATCGAGCGCAGCAGTGAGGCGGCCGCCGCGGGAGCCTCTGGGCCGCCGTCTGCCCGCGCCGCCGCCGCCGCGGGAGCCCGTCGCCGGGAGCGGGAGCGGACGGAAGACAACGGAGGGGCCGAGCGCCCGAGCCGCGCCGCGGGGACCGAGCGAGCAGCCCGAGGCGGCGGCGGCCGAGGACGGGGACGGCGACGACGCGGAGGCTGAGAGGGAGCCGCCCGGCCCAGCCCGGTGAGTGACCCCCGGCCCTGCCCTGCCCTGCGCGCGGCGCGGACGCCGGCCCGGTTTCCGCCTGCCGTGCCCGGCCCGTCACCGGCCCCGGGGCCGCCTCCATTTTCTCGGCGGCAGCGGCGGCCCGGCGCCTCGCGGAGCCTTCGCCTCCTGCCCTCGCCGGCGCCGCGCCCGGGGCCTGCGGCGGGGTCCGGGCGCGCCGGGCCCTCCCGCGGCTCTGCGGCCGGGCGGCGGGGAGGTGCGGGCCGGGCCAGCTGTCACTGCCTTCAAGCCCGGGCCCCCGGTCAAGTTCCTGTTCTGCGAGGCCGGCGGCCGGTCCGCCACGGCCCGCGGGGGAGAACGCCTAACCGACCCCTGGCTGGGAGTGTGCGGCGCCGCGTCCCCGAGTTCGGTTGAACCACCAGCGCGCTCACCGCGCGCAGGTGCCCGGTCGTCCGCCCCGGACGGACTCAAAGGTGAACCCGGGCCCGCGCCTCCTCCCGCGGGGCGCTCACGCCCGGGTGTGGGTGATAAGCCCGGTACACAGATAACACGATACCAGGAAGGAGGCGATAAAGTCCTGGGACGGAACTGCAAGGTGCTAGAAAGGAACCCGGGGAGGCCCGGCGGATGGACCAATCGCTTCCGCCCAGCCGAAATCTGGAAGGCTTCCTGGGCGAGGCCGTGCCAGGGGGCGCCTCGGGGGCCTCCCCAGGGGGGATTTGGGAGTGGAGGGGTCGCGGAATAGAAGGTACGGGGCGGGCCGGCGAAGCTAGAGGACAAAGGTAAAAAGGCGTAGTGTGGAAACAGTGGGTAATTCATTCTGTCGCCTAGGACGGCGGCGGGGGGGGGGGCGAGGGGGAGCAGAGAGGTGTTTGGGGGCCTGGTCCTTGAGCGCTGCCGAGGAGCTGCCTGAGCGGCGCTCGCCCGGAAACTTCGAGCTCGTTTCTCTGTGACTCATGAGCCCGGAAATGTACGCGGAGGGGCGTCAAAGGCGCGCTAGTGAGAGGAGAGGAGGCCCCGGCTGGAGTTGACGCTCGGTGCCTTGAATGTAATGCAGCTTGAGATCGATTTTGACAGCTTCCCGGGTAGTTAAATAAATCCATGTCCAGTCTGAGCAAAGTACCTTTTGCACAAAGCTTCATTAGATGTCAGGCTCTTAAGAGGTAATGGGAAGATGTGTTTAAAATAAGCTCATCTCCACCGAAGGCGGTTCTGTGGGTGTGTAGTTCACTAAAACGCATCAAAACTGAAGACGGTGTGTGTTGGGTGTCTGCCCCGTGGAATTACAGAGCGGAGCGTAACTTCTTTCAGATGGCATTTGTGTAAAGCAATCTGAATGGATGGTTTTCAAAATCAAATTGTTGCCAGTATTGTGGAATGGAAAGTTGGACATAGAACCTTCTTATAGAAAGGTAAAATTTTCTTTTTTTTTTTTCAGTTCTGAAAACTTTTATAGGAGAGCCAGAAGCAAAAGTCTTTAGCTTTATTTTGTATATTTAAAAAGTATTACTGTCTCTATTTGAAATCTAGACTCTATGGAAGCAGCTTAGAACCTGTGTTAGTTTTGCAAGCACTTATTTGTTTGCTTATATGATGACTATAAACCTTTTTCAGTTTTAAAAAAAGAGTTGTAAAATGCAGGACGTACTGGAAAATTTTTAAAAATTATATTCTATAATCTTACCACTTAGATATCGTTACTGTTAACATTTTTGCATATTTCCTTTTCACTCCTTTTATGTTTTTTTCTTTACATAATGAAATAAACTGCATGTGTGTGTGTGTGTGTGTATATATATATATATATATAAAACACTTTTATTAAGCTTTTTTGTCATTAAATATCTTCATGTAAAATTATTTTACCCAAGTAGGGGAAGTCTTCTTAAATGTATTTTTTTTTCTGACAAGGTTGCACTATTTATGTAAGATAAAATGCAGTAGACATGCATTTTATTTAATAACTGCTACTATGGACAGAATTTTTTCTAAAATTGTCTTGTTTGAAGTATGTTTATTAACTTCTGTACAATTTAGATCCTGTTGCTTGTTGAGTAAATATTACTTGGGACGCATCTTGTCATCAGGAAGCGATCACACATCTCTGCTATATGAGAGGATGTACTTTTTAAAATCGCATTATAAAAAGATTGCTCTCACAGCTTTTCATAGCTCCCATACAGTGTAATGCGCCTCCCATTCCCTGCCCCTCCCCAAATAGTCTTTATACTAGGGCCATCCATATAGGCTAACTACTTTTGATCATGACATTACAAAGGTTCAGGCTAGATACATTAAGTTTTCTATTGGTGTTTCTTTAGTAAATATAGAATTCGTCACGAAATAAGTTGCTGCTGTAACAAAACGGACTTGGTTTTTTTTGTTGTTTTATTTTGAGGCACTTCACTTTGGTTCATTAGCATTGCAGTCTGCAGGTTCTTGTTTAAACCAGTTTTTCCTCTTGTGCTTTACATTCTAAAATGTATAAATGAGGTTTCTAATGGCATGTGAAGTGAGATGCTGAGCTAGATAATATAAATTTTCATAAAATCAGTATAAAAGAATAGCTGAGAAAGTCCAGTTTAAGTATGGGGTTTAGTTTTATAATTTGGTTTTATTCGAATCTTTATTTGTATAGTGCAGATGTGTATGCCACAGGTACCCTTTATTACTTTTGAATATTTAAAGTTTTTTCTTTTGATCATCTTTTGTAGGTTATAGATTTCTGTTATTACTGCCCTACTTTCCCAAGAGCCTTTTTTTCCAGGAGCGGTTGATCACTGATCATTCAGGTTTACCATCTGCCATAAAAATACAGACCCAAATCCAAATTGTACCCCCACCTGACCTCCACAGAACGCAAAAATATAGGGTATAATTTCATTTCAGGCAGTGTGTTCTGGTTACATTTCTGGTGGTGTTTTTATTTTTAATATCTATTTTCCTCTTTTTTATGGCTCCTTTTAATTAGGAATTTGATTTTATGAATGGTGTGTTACAGAAATAGTGTCATAGGTGGATTAGTATTGGTAAGGGCAAAACACTGGTAAAACTTTGGTGTACTTGTTTAATTTTTGAGGTGTAAAGATCTTATGTTTGTGTGAATGCATATCAAGCCAAGTAGCCTAAAAATTGCATAATAATTTAGTCATCAGTCTATATTTTGGTTTTTATTGGAGAGAAGGCTGGCATTGGGTCCATCTCTAATTAAAAGGAATTGAGCTATATGAGAGTTCTTTCTTTGAGTGTCTTACCCTCTAATGACTATCCAGCTGGACCCTAATCATCATCTTTATCATTCCACAGTATGGGGCTGGGGCAGAGTGAGGCAAATATCTCTACCACCAGCATTTGTAAAGTAGACCAGCCTGGGAGTAAATACTAAATGTTCTGCTTCTGTTTCTCAGGCCTTCCACGATTGTGAGAGGAGTTATTGAAGGACTAAGTGACACATGATAGACTGATGGTGATAAAATGAAGGTTAACAGCCTGTTGGCCTCAGCATTTTGTTTTAGGGTGTGCATATGTGTGCATCCTCCTCCAATGTACTATTTCTGCCTCACTGAGCTTCCTGGCCCCACTGTGCTTTTTTAACTTTCTTTAGAGATAAAAGAGGTGTGATGAAGGCAGAATTGTGTTTTGTTAGCAACTATGGTGTTAAGCTGGCAGAGGAAGGAGGAATGGTATGCAGAGAATTGCAAGAGGTCAGTCAGGTGTGAAGTGGCCCCAAAGGAGGGAGGTAAAGCCTGCCCATTTATGTTGGCAGTGTCTAGCACATACCTTAATAGATTTTTCTTTAAGATTTGCGTAATCCTTAATAGATTGTGTCTAATTTGAGATTGTGTTTCTGTTTGCTTGTTTGTATGTATACATGCATTTTCCTATGCATAGTTACAAGGATGAGAAAATCTAGTTAACCACTGTTTAGTACTCCTTGGGAGCATTCTCCAGCAGATAACTTGTTAATGACCAAGGAAATATGATAATGCTAAAACATCACAACACTGATTCTTTTGATAAAATGTTTGTCAGAGAAACAACATATACATTTTGTAGATTGATCTTAATTAAGTGGCTACCTGATAACTTTGTCTGAATTGTAGCTTGCTCTTTTACAGGGTGCTGTTAACATGTTAGTCCCTGTTCTCTCCACAGTAGATTATGTATTTAGGCACAAGGAGGGAATAGCAGGAACAGATTTTTGTTTACAAGTCTATAGTTAAGGCTCACTCTGCGATTTACAGAATTCCGAGACTAGCTGGTTGAAAGCACAGGTGCAGCCAAACCCCCTAGATTGTGGAACCCTCATCCCTTCTTTGGGCTCTGTAACTTAAGGCAAGTTCCTTCACTTCTTTCTAGCTTACATTCCTTGGATAGGAATGGTATAGTCCGTATCTACAAAGATCGTAGGGGGCTAAATGAGTTACTCCATCTAATGGTTTATAACAGGGCCAGGCACGTACCAAGTGCAGGACATAAGTTCTGTGTTGCTGCTGGTGCTGGACTGTTAGGTGGAAGAAATGTGAGAACTTGAGAAACCCTCTAGTCAGAATGGTTTTTTTCTGCAGTTGAGAACACTGAGGCCCGCTGTAACCCGAGCAGTGTGTGGCTTTGAGCTGTAACTGGTGGAACTTTCTGTGAAGTGGAGTCACTTGCTTAGGGTCATGCAGCTTATTAGCCACAGGACTGATCTAGAGAGAACCTGGTTCTCCTTGTTCTTTATCCAGTTGGCTTGAAAGAAATTGCTTTATACTTTATGCAGTAATGTCATCTTTCAACCTTTTCACTAATATTTACAAAGATTATATCCACATCCTAGATGCTCTTTATTACAAGATAATTCTTGTTTTGAGGTGTTGAATATACTAATGTCTATAATTATAATTATAGCTGAAAATGGCTTGGGGGTGGTTGTATGAAGTTAAAAGTTGGAATAGCACTCAAGGGAGATGGACAGAAATAGATTGAGTGAGAAAAGTACCATTTCAGTACCATTAATTGTAGGGCAAACCTCTGAGGTAGGTAGTGCTGTCTCCCAGCATCATTACAGATGGGAAACAAAAATGAGGGCTTGTCGAGGCTCGCACAGGCATTGCACAGTTGAGGTAAGATTTGAACCCAGATCTGCCTCACTCCAAAATATATTCCTTGGAATAGGAATGACTCTCTCGTATGAAATAGTTTTATTTTCCTCCATAGGTTCTTGGTTTCTTGTTGGTCATTTTTTATTTAGTACTTTAGAGTGAAGGTTTGTAAGTGTAGCCTACTGAGGATTTTAATGGGTTTCTAGACAGTAACCACATGTCATAATACAAAATAAGATGGTTTATTCTAAATGCTCTAGTTGTATAGAGTCATAATTGATTAGTGGTTTATAGTTTTGGTTAGGCCAGTAGCTAGTGTTCATTTTCCATGTTCTTATAGAGAAGGCGGGAGGCCTTATGTTACAGTGGGAAATGCAGAGCCTGGGAATTGGAAGATCTGGCCTGGCTCCTGACTCGATGACTAATCATGTCACTCTGGGCAAGTCACTTCACCTTTCTGGGCATCTGTCATCCAATTGTTATACTCGGGATCGGATTGAAAAACCTTCATGTTTCTTGTTCTTATTTTCAGTGATCCTATGCATAGACTTTCTGACTTGCCTTTTTTTTTCCTGTACTAAGTACCATGCCTTTTTGTCTGTGGTCTTGAAATCAGTTTCTTTATGAGAACATTCTGGCACATAAGCATGCTTTATCATTTTTTTTCTCCTGCTTGGTCAAGTGCCTGGTGTTGTATGTCATAGTAGGGTAGTTCTCTGCTTCAGATAATGTAATATCAAAATGTGTATCTTTAAATTTTTTACTTTAGTACTTAGGAACAAATAGTTAACAACTAAATGTTATGTAGTTGTAAAGTACAAGCTTTTAGTAAGTCAAGTTAATGATTAACAAAATCCTCAAGCCTCACATCGAGTTTTTCTGTCAGTTTTAGGTACTATATGCTATGAAGTTCTCTGAGCTCTTTGTTTTGAGGAAAGGAAAAACATTAAGAATGGAAAAGAAAGGACCAAAAAGGTAGAATCAAATTTGAGGATGTGAAGAACATGCATAAGATAGTATTCTTTGGCTCTAATTGATGTTAAGCCTCTACCAACATAAAGGGGTATGCTAGCCTTGATCATAGGGTTGTTTCTAGCCCAGGGTTCTGTTGCTGATAATAGATGACGGTGATGTTCACCATCCCTGAGCATTCATAACTCCTCAGACATCTATTATGGATTAGGTTGTTCCACAAGCAGTTTTTATTCCCCTTTATGCTGGGTCCTGTTCTATATGCTGCCCCCAGAGGGTTCCTGGTCTAGGTAAACAACTGCTCCCTTCTTTGATGGCATGTTATCAGTCAGTTCATTTACTTCTGGATTCTCCAGCAGGGAGACAGAGACCCAGGTCACTAACATGATCTTTGCGGATCTTTTGGCTCCATTTACAGTGTGGTTTTCTTCTCTGTTCAGCCTTGTTCCAGGGTGAGTTACAAGTTTTTCTTCCTTGTGTGTCATCTTAGTAGACTACCTATGTATAGAGTCATTTGTGTGTAAGTTTTGTACAATAAGTTGTAATTTATTTGAATTGTTAGTTTCCTTTCACCTTTCTTCATATCTTTCTCTCTTGTCTTACCCTCACTTCATGTTTTCAGAGTATAATACATTGTTTCTCTACATATTTATTCAGTAATACAACTCTGTAATCGGATAAAACTGCTCAGCAGAGATGAAATATTTATCCAACTTACAATTTTCTGTGAATTTATTTATCTCTGCTATATTTGCTCTTACTTGCTTTAATAGCTGAAGCTTATTAAGACCCTTTCCATTAAGTTTACATAAAAGCATTATTTCCCAGATTGTGTTTTGCAGAACACTAGTCTTATGAGAGATTAGTAGCTGTTGGTGGGAGAGGTTCCAGAATAAAATTTGTGTTTGGGAAAACACTGAGTTAAAAACAGTTAATCAGATTTTAATTCTGATGGTAGTTGTGTTACTGTTTTTCTACAGAGCTTGTCAGGGTTTTTATTTTATTTATTTTTTCCTAGTGCAAGAAGTTTATTTAGCTTTTAAGAGAGAAAGCCACAGAGGCAAAAGAAGTGAGCCAGCTAGGCTGCATGGACTCAGAAAACAAGTTACAGAGGCAAAAGAAGGGTCCTTGGAGCTTAGAAGAAAGAAAGCAAAGGATATGAGCCTAAGGAAAGAAGTGGGAGAAAGGCGTGGGCATGCTCTAGAAAGAGGGCATGCTAGGGTTTTTAATAATGTGTGTTGTGACTGTCCAGAAAGGAAATATAATGTACAATTTGCCAAGTTTATTTGGTTGCAAGAGCATTTCTTCCCCTGGAAAATATGCACAAATATCTTGAAGGAAGGTTCTATTGGAAAATAATTTGGAAACCCTCTTATTTACATACTTGCTAGTATGGAATTCAAAGCATTTACTTAAATTTTTTTTTTTTTCTAATTTATTGATTTTAGAGAGAGAGAGGAAAGGAAAGAGAGTAAGAGAGAAACGATTTGTTCCATATATTGGTTGCTTCTTGTATGTGCCCTAACCAGGGATCAAACCTGCAATCTTGACAGATCGGGACAACGCTTTAACCAACTGAACTACCCGGTCAGGGCTCAGATCATTTACGTTTTGATTAGAGTGATTATTTCTATCAGGTATGGAATCCAGCTAACGATGGAATTTATTTTCAATTTCAATAAGGAAAAGAATGCACCTTAGATGGGCAGCTTTTCAACCTTTTTTTTTTTTGAACTTCAACCCACAATGAGAAATTACATTTTCATCAGTGACCCAGCACATACATTAACACACTGTCGAAACTGAAAAAGAAGTTTCATGAAACAATACCTAGGCCTTACTATAGTGAGTGAGGAAACTAAAGCTCAGCTTGGAGATAAGAGAGGGCTCTAACCTTAGAATTCCTGGATTTAGTTTCTGGTTGTGTTTTCTTGACCAGTTGTTAAAAGCCGGTTTTGCCTCAGAAGTAGAGCCTACACTTAAAGTGGTTGTGAGGATTCAGTAAGAAATGCTTTGTACAATGTGTCTGATATGCTAAGTGCCCAATATGTTTTAGCTTTTATGATAACTGAAGCTCTAAAGCTCTTTCTGCTGTACCAGACACACACTTCCAAAAATATTTTAAGACTTCAAAAGTGTGAAGCAGCCTTCAAGTGAACCTGGACTCTGACCTGTAGCTGGGTGTTTCATTTGGTGTGATATCAGCCTCATAGTTGCAAGTGGATTCTTAGTTGCTGAGCTTTATACTGTATTATTGTATGTAATTTAAACTACTCTTTTTTAAAACATTACCTTAAATTTAGAAGAATCTTTCTTTGTAGCATGTAATTAAATACAAGTATGTACACACATACACCAGTGATTAATTTAGCATTCTTACAGTTTAACTCACTAAAAGAACAAGGTAAAAGTTGCTGTTTCATGTTCTGTCCTCGTTTCTGCAGTTAATTCCCTCATCCTCAGTATTTTATATTTCTTTTGGGAGGTTAATTTTGTAGAAAAGGGACAGTTAGAAGAGATCAACAATGGTGGGGCCAAATCCAGTTTGTAGGCTGTTCCCTGTTCTGAACATATCTGGCTACCTCATGCATTTATGTCACCTACAGAGGCATTTTATGTTGTCTGTCCCTGGTTAAGCGTTCCCCTGTGTGCTTCTTGTATTGCCCACTTGTCCTCAACGTGCCCCGAGGTTGCTGAAATGAGAGGCTTCAGTGAGCCTCATTGAGACTTGCCAGTTCAGTGTGATTCTCTACTTGAGTGAGCAAAAGGGAGGGAGTGAAAGGGTAAGCGCAGGGTGCGGAGAAGGAGGTTCACAGTCGTGAGTGTGTGAAACACAGTTTGTTCTTGTATTACTATTTATTCATTAATTATTGTACTTGTTGTTGTTAACCTACATTTGCCCGCCCTTGTAATTGCTGACATAGCACATACCTGTTACCTGCTGGTACAGAGTCTAAGACCTCCCTGTATATTTACCTCATTCAGTCCAATAGGAACCCTGTTTTCATCCCAGATCTTCAGGCGAGTAAGCAGAGGAAAGCTAAGTAACTGGCCTGAAGTCAAACACCTAGAAAGGGGCCTGAGATTTCAAACCCTGGTCCCAGAGTGTTCGCTTGTAACCCACCGTACTCGGCTGCCTCCGCCCTATGGTGCTAGAATATAGAGTCATCCTGGAACATAGGGAATCTCTGTTACAGAAACAGGTGAGGTTAAGTCTTCTGGTCAGGACAGGTGATGTCCTAGGACAAAGTGCACTCTCATGCTACTGTCAGTGGTCTTTGAGGAGCTGTGAAGAGAGGGAGCTGTGCAGGAAGACTAGAGAAGCTAATGAACTGTTTTTCAAAAAAAAAGGAAAGGGTGGAATCTATAAATCACAGAGACTGGACTTGATGCTGATTAATGGACAGATTCCAGAAGAGAACAAGTCCCTTAGCAAAGTGCTGGTTTCTGGAGGCTACCACCCATTACCATTTCCCTTCTTAACAGGTTTCTGTTAAATGTCTTGGAGAAGGATGTCGGCAGGATACGGACACCTGCAAGGATTCATAGTTTCATTCATATTTGAGATTATCTGAAAAATGTTAACCTGTATAATTTAAGTTGAAATATTATCTAGGACTTAAAAGTCATTTTGATATTTTTACAAGACAATTTTACTTACATTCATTGTATTAGAATATAGCTATAGAATAGACCTTTCCTCTGCTGTATATAGCAACATTAGGCTCAGACACTGGCCCACATCCCTATGCCTTGCCTTCTCAAGTAGGCAAGAAGGAACTAGAACTGACAACATCTTCCTGTATATGCACATGGCAAAGTAAGTACTTCCTAGTTCTATGTTATTCAAAATCATTCATCCCTGTTCTTTAAGATGGGTTATAACCCATTTATTTACTCAAGAGCTAGTCTTGCTCTTGTTCCTGAAGACAACATAGTGAGTGAGTGAGTGGAAGCTAAGTGATGGGAAGTGGGTTAGACACTAGGAGAGTACATTCCTTCCTCACAGAAGCTGCAACTTACAGAGGAGGGGTGAGGGTGGAGAATGTTAGCTTTTTTTTTTTATGTTATGAAACCCCCCCCCCTTTTTTTTTTTTAATTTTTATGAGCTTATTTGAGCCAAGCTGATGACATAGGCTGGGGAGCAAGATCTCAAATGCTCCTTGAAAGTTTCCCCATTTTAAAAATTAAATAGAGTAAAAGGAAGACAGAGGGATGAGTGTGCTTAGCATAGGATATTATGTACAAGTACCCCATAGGTGTTTGGAAAGGGCAAAGCTATCTTTTACAGAGGCTTTTGTTGTTGAGAGGAGGAAGGAATAAGAAATAGGGAGGGGAAACAAGACATAGGAGTACATCTAGGGGGAAGTGACCAGAGAAGACACTGGGTCTAAAATTTGTGTGTCATGAACAAATTTGAAAGATCTAATGATGCAGGCCCTGGCTGGGTAGCTCAGTTGGTTAGAGCTTCATCCCAATATGCCAAGGTTGCAGGTTCGATCCCCAGTCAGGACACATACAAGAATCAACTGATGATGCATAAGTAAGTGAAACAACAAGTCAATCCCTCTCTCTCTCTTTCTCCCCCCCTTCTTCCCTCTCTCTAATAAAATCAATTTAAAAATAATTTTAAAAAGAAAGATCTAATGATTCAAGTGGAGAACTGGTTGCTTTTCAGAATTTCTTAAGTAGAGCACTTGAGTAGATTGTCAGTTATGGAATATATTAAATATATATTGAAGGCCATCGCCTCCTAACCAAAAAAGGAAGGGGTACTCCAGGCCTAGATTATAAAGAAATTAGTTATTTTTTAAAATGGAGGGGGGAGTGTATCAGTAAACCATCTGATTTAGATCCTAGAAAAATACTAGAAGATGCCAAATTCATGTTTTAAAACTGGCATAAACTCTTAGAAACCTAATAAAATATAAAGGAAGGCGACCTGATAAGATACTACAAAGGAAGAAAACTCTGTTCCAATTTCACTTATGGAAATAGCCATGAAAATCTGGAGTAAAACACCAGCAAGTTTAATTAAATAGAAAGTTCTTTTAGTTAAAGAGGACAAATAACAGGCAGCAGTTGGTATTTACTGTGTGCCAGGCATTGTTCTAATACATTATCTCTGTTAATTCTCACAACAACCCTAAGAAAGAGGTTATTACCCTCATTTTATGGATGAAGACATTTAGGCCAAGAGGTTAAATAACCTGCCCAAGTTACAGAGCCTGATTGTGAACATTATGGCATGGGACCAGTGGATATTGAAGACTCATGCTACTTCATCTCAGCATGTGCCAAGATGACTGTTAATTCAGTAGTCCTTCCTGATCCAGAACTCTATAAAAGTTGTAGGAGAGAAGAGAATGTCTGCCTTAAACCAACAGCATACAGCCTACTAATGGGAAAACTGACAGAATTCTCCTTGGAACCAGAAAATGAAATAAGCATGCCCCCAATAACATTTCTGATGTTTAGTATTATCCTGGCCAATGCAAGAATATTAGGAAAAAATGGTGGAAAATAACAATATTTGCAGATGTTACAGTCTTAAACTTAGGAAAACCAACAGGCTCAACTGAAAAACTGAAAGAGTTGAGTAAGATAGCTGTATATACCACATAAAGATATTTAAAAATTGGTAGCGTTTTTCTTGCTAGAAATAACCAATTATAAAACTATTGGGAGAAAAATGTCATTAAAGCAACAAAATGTGAAATGCCTAAGGTGTGGGCATCTGTATGACATGTCCAGGATCTCTATGAAAAAAACTAATAAACATAATTGAGTGAAGAAAGACAAGAATGGAGAGTTACCGTGTTCTTGAATCTGAAGACTGAATGCAGCTATGCAAGAAAATTTCCCAAGTTAAGTTACTAGCCAGGAGTACAGTCAGATTTTTAAAAAGTCAACTTAGGGAACTCAGTAAATGGTATATATGCACCTACCGCATGAGCGAGATCACACATCAGTCGGGAAGGAAGAAGGATTTGTTTTTAACTGAGGTAACATTGGTTTATAACATGAGTTTCAGTTGTGCATTATAATTCTACATCTCTAGATACTGCATTGTGCTCACCACCAAAAGTTAGTTTCCATCTATTGTTATAGACCACCTTTACCCGCTTCACCCTCCCCCATCCCCTTCCCCTCTGTTGTCTGCCTCCATGAGTCTGTTTTTTGTTTAATTTTTCGTTTTTTGTTACACATATGAGTGAAATCATATGGTATTTGTTTTTCTCTGCCTGACTTATTTCACTTAGCCTAATACCCTCAAGGTCTATCCATGCTGTTGCAAATGGCAGGATTTCATCTTTTCTGTGGCTGAGCAGATTCTGTTGTATTCTTCATCTGCTCTTCTGTCAATGGGCATAGAGGTTGTTTTCATATCTGCACTGAACACAGGTGTGCCGTTTATCTTTTTGAATTAGTGTTTTTTATTCTTTGGATAAAGACCCAGAAGTAGAATAGCTGGGTCATAATTTTTTGAGGAATGGCTATACTGTTTTCCATAGTTGCTGCCCTAATTCTGCAGCCATAGCAGCTAGCTGGTCTGTCTTTGGAACCAAAGGATTTTCAGTAGGTTGTTTTGACTTTTCTCTGAGTGAGCACTATGATGTTCTAACGCTAAAATGTTCTGCTTTGCCTCAAGTCAGACAAGGAGAGATTCTAAATGTAAGCACCTTCTTTTCACCCAGATTCACTTGTCCTCCACTCATCTCTAGCTTCTCAGGAACCACTGAAGAAAGAAGTTGGGGAGTTCTAGTTTTTGAAGAGTTGTTATTGGATGCCATGTAGCTCAGAGAGGACTGTTTAGGAAGGTGATACACCAGCATTCATACAC